>NC_079451.1:22344925-22382425 GCF_903798145.1 Danio aesculapii | reverse complement strand
GGGTCACTTGAAGTCCCTATATCAACCAGAACAGTTTGTTGGATTCTGTCTTGAAATTGCCTCCATGGCCAAATCAGTGCCCATAAGCTAGCACTAAACAAAAGACAATTGAAAAACTACCATTTGCCAAGGCCCACAACCTGCTAAAAGTATGGATGCTGGAAAAGTGGCAGAAGGTGGATTTTTTTAGATGAATCTTCTGTTGAATTACACCACAGTCACCGCAAATATTGCAGGAGACCTACTGGAGCCCGCTGGGATCTGAGATTCAACCAGAAAACAGTGAGGTTTGGTGGCGGAAAAATCATGTGGTAAGCGATCATTGGTGTGCAAGAGATCTGCAGAGTGGAAGCCAACATCAATAGTCTAAAATACCAAGAAATCCTAGCTATCTCTTATATTCCCAACCATAAAAGAGGCGCAATTCTGCAGCAGGGTGGTTCTCCATTGCATACTTCCATCTCTACCTCAAAGTTCCTTAAGGCGAAGAAGATAAAGATGCTCTAGGATTGGCCAGCCCAGTCACCAGACATGAACATCATTGAGCAGATGTGGGGTAGGATGAAAGAGGAAGCAGAAAACGAAACCAAAGAATATTGATGAACTCTGGGAGGCATGCAAAACTGCTTTCTTAGCTATTCTTGATGACTTCATCAATAAATTGTATACATCCTTGCCAAACCACATGGATGCAGTCCTTTAAACTCATGGAAGTCATACAAGATATTCAATTTGGATCTCACAGCACCACTTCTTAATTTGCTGACATATTTTTGTATTTGCAGTAAATTTGATACATTTCTGTATAGACGTCAAAACTTTTGTCTTTCCATAATTTGACTTTTCTGTTTTGATTAAATTAGAAATCTTTTTTTCAGTGAAACTAATTTATTTCAAAGCATTAAACATCATTTGGGAGGGGTTTAGCTTTTCATTTGAGCTATTTCTAACACCAACTGATTAATTAAAAGTCAAGTTAATAGCAGGTGTAATAGCAGGTGTTTCTAAAAAATACATACGTGACAACACTTTTGTCAGGGACTGTACATGTTCAGTAAAACTTGCATTACAACACATCTTTTCACCCAAAATGTAATTGTTCAAAGGACGAAAACAGCAAGACCGTGAGAGATAAAAGGCCCAATATGAAGTTTTTGCTGCTAAAGGATGAATATTCAAATTAATCAAAAGTGTACTTTGATGACGCCGTGACGAATCATGAGGGTTTTTGTCATGAGTGTGGAATCATTTGACTTGTCTTCTTCACATACAACAGGCCAGAAGTTAAGTTCATGGATGAGCTAGTTTCTCAACTCGTGGATCGCCAAACCGTAATTTGTGAACCATGGAGTGTTCACAAATCAATATGTAAGCATTTTCAATGGTGGCGTAGAGTGCATTAATATCTGTCACTTTCACTTATACATTTTCACTTATACTCATATAAGCTGGAAGTCAGCTTGGTAGATAAAACATTTGCATTGGTGCCCACAAGGGCTGCACATTATATTGTTTGAGTATTGATATTGCGATGTGTGTGTCCACAATGGTCACCTTGCAAGATATGCAATGTTGAGTTGGGATTATTGATGACCAGGAACCACAGGTCAAAACACATGAGATTTGTGGAGACTCTGCAGAGTTTTAGCACAATAGAGTAAAAGTTAATCATTGGCATGTGTTTTTAAGACCAGTGACATTTAAGAGAGTTTTTAATTTTAATTTTAATAGAGCATAAAAAAAGTTTCATGAAGATTTATTCATTGAACAATTTATATGATGAAGACAATGCATTGTTAATGTACATTTGATTATTCAATTTCTGTAACTGATTACTGTTAGAGGGCTGTGAATGACACTTCACAGCAGGTCACTGGTTCAAGCCCTGGATGGGTCAGTTGACATTTCTGTGTGGAGTTTGCATGTTCTTCCTGTGTTCGCGTGGGTTTCCTCCGGGTGCTCCGGTTTCCCCCACAGTCCAAGGACATGCGCTATACAGTAGGTGAATTAGGTAAGCTAAATTGTTCGTAGTGTATGTGTGTATGGGATGCAGCTGGAAGGGTGTCCGCTGCTTAAAACATGTGTTGGATAAGTTGGCGGTTTATTCCACTGTGGTGACCACTGATTAACAAAGGGAGTAATTCGAAAAGAAAATGATTGAATTAATGAACACTGTTAGACTCTCCCCAGAAACTCATATATTACTGTTTATTTCACTTTAATATTTGCTCCATTGTGTTTATTTATGACTGTATTTTGTTTATTAAAAGTATATTATAATTTACACAAAAATATATGGTCACACTTTATTTTGATGGTCCGTTGGTTGAATTTATGTTACATTGCATCTACATGCTAACTAATACTCATTAGATTGTAAGTAGACTGTGAGGTTGGGGTTAGGTTTAGTGTAAGTTGACATGTACTTGTAAAGTTTCTTATAGTCAGTTAAATGCCTGTTGAATGTCTGTATCATCAGATATTAAGCAGTCTGCTAATACTCAAATGGACCATCAAAATGAAGTGTTACTGTTATGTCCTTTTATGTATTAATTCTGCTCTTTTTATTTTTGGGAAGAGTTCTGTGTCTCTCTGCAGGAAGCAGCTGCTTCCTCCTTTGTTTGGTCCTGCCCCTGCTCCAATTGATGCCACACCCTGCCTAGTCAGCTGACTCCTGGCTGCCTATAAATTCTTCCTCTGTCACTTCCTGTTTAGCTGTTTGAGCTCACTTTTGGTTGGTAGTGGTGTGTTTACGCTTATAGAAAGAACTTGTGTGTTTGTTAGTTAGATTTGTCGAATTGGAGTTTGTATCTGAGGAAAATCTGTGAAAGTATTTAGTGCATTAGTTCTTGCTTTGTTGACACTGAAAATCTGACCTCTGCCTGTTAAGTGACTACTCTGCTGTTTTGCCCCTTTTGGATTTGATTGCTGATTGTAAATATTTGTACAAAGTAAGTAGGGAGCTTGACGTCATTTTCTTTTGTACCTTCTTTTATTGATTGTTTTTGGGTGAGGGAGTAAGGTAAGAGTGTATTTCATTTATTTTTTCCTTTTGCTGAAAATAGGGAATTTAGAGGGATTTAAATTTAGACTGTTTTGTTTATTGTTTTGGCCTGGTCAGCTCCTGAACTTAAAAAAAAAAAAAGAGACGAGTTTTGTTTGAGAAAATAATTGTGAAAATAAAATCTTTATATATTTTCTTGAGCAGCATTGTGTGTGCAGTCTTCCCTTTCATGTTGTGTCCTTACCCCTAGACAGGGCGTAACAGTTACCAACTATATTTATATTTTACTCCCCTTTAAAATAATCCCAGTCAATCTAAAGTCTTTGCAAAAACAGTTATTTAAGTCATCTGGTGAATCTGGCAATATATTACATTATTTATATCACAATACAGTGCATCCGGAAAGTATTCATAGCGCTTTACTCTTCCCACACTTTTTTATGTTACAGCCTTATTCCAAAATGGATTAAATAAATTTTTTTCCTCAAAATTCTCCACACAATGCCCCATAATGACAATGTGAAAAAAGATTTTTTGAAATTGTTGCAAATTTATTAAAAATAAAAAAACCTGAAAAATCACATGTACATAAATATTCACAGCCTTTGCCGTGAAGCTTTAAATTGAGCTCAGGTACATTCTGTTTTCACTGATCATTCTTAAGATGTTCCAGCAGCTTAATTGGAGTTCACCTGTGGTAAATTCAGTTGATTGGACATGATTTGAAAAGGCATACACCTGTCTATATAGGGTCCCAGGGTTGACAGTGCATGTCAAAGCACAAACCAAGCATGAAGACAAAGGAACTTAGAGGCACAAGGCTGGGGAAGGTTACAGAAAAATTTCTGCTGCTCTAAAAGTTCCAATGAGCACAGTGCCTTAATTGGAGTTCACAGCTTAATTGGAGTTAACTCGATACACTGTATGTATCGCAGAGAAAAAAATTACGCAATGTCAAATTTTTCCAATATCGTGCAGCCCTAGTGCACACCGCAGAGCATTTCGTTATAAATAAAGAGCTAAATAAATTACCAGCATTCAGCTTACTTTTAAACAACTGTGGTGGCTCATGCAACTTTATAATTATCTTGTTGTTTCAGCAAAATCTAGTTTTAGTCTGCTTTTTAATGTTTATTCATCAGTATTAATACTAATTTTTATATGCATGTGTATGTTAAGTAAAACTGGGTGGTGCTTGTGTTCATATTTTAATATGTTCATGGATTGATGGATGGATGAATTACTTTTAAATAACACTGAGAAATCTATAAAGTATCATATTTTGGTAAAAATTTGTATATCACTGGACTTTTGTGAATGATGAGTCTTTGTGTCTGCCTTGAATGGGTTAGTGACATTGTAAAGATGCAATTTTCCAAATTTGGAACAAGCAGCTTTTCTTTCTATGGCTAAAGAGCTCATCCCTTTGGCCTTCATCTGGACAGCCTGCTGTCAGCTCGACAGTGTTTCATATCAACAGTGATTTGTGGGTAAGCAAATAAAATAAAGCAGCATCATGAATATGAAAACAGATCCGTTCAGTTACACTGTATGTTAATTGAATTGTGCCTCACATTCAATTTGATTTGCGCTACTATCACTGAGAGGAATGCTATAGCAGAAATGCCAGATCTGTGATTCTTGTCTAGCTAAGCATTCGTAGAAACAAATTTCATCGGTCCTGGTCATGTGGCGATAAATAAAGATAAATAAAGACTCAATAATGCTCTCTGCATGAGATTCATTTTTCCTCTTGGATTAAGCTCAGCAAACCTGAACTCCATGATATCTCAATGACTAAAACACACCAGGCTAGAAATGCATATGACGATTCCTGTGGTGATGAGATGCAACATCTGCTTGGTCAAAGAAATGCTTTCTCTGCCAACCATTTTCTAAGCCTGGCAATTTTCTTCTCCCAACAAGATGGTTTTGTCAATTGGAAGGAGCAATGCACGTCATATACATCGCCTCTCATATCTCTCAAAGGCACATTATCAGTAAACAAGACAGGTTAGCAGAGCCATGCTCTCCCGCAGGTGAGATTCCCGCTGCGTTTGCCCACAGTCATTTTTTTTCCTAGGGACGATGAGGGCAGAGGACATTATGGGGGCTGGATAATCCCATAAAGAGCAGTGATTGGCCAGGACGAGGGCTGAGACACAGCTGGATAGGAAACAGACAAGCCAGGGTCTAAATTGGCACTGGAATAGCAGGATTAGGGAGTCGGGAAGATTTTCCTAAGTGAGAATCATGAGGATCATGAGTCCTGTTTACACTACTTTGTACCTTATTCTGTACAAGAACCGCCCACTTCCACAGATAACTTCTGACTAAACAAAAGTGTTTGTTTAGCTCTTTTATACCACAATGGATGGGCTTAAATTATGAATGAAGTTGGGAACACTTTATAATTACTACACACAAGGAATCATCTATTAAGCATTAGCAAATAGTGAATTCATTATCTGTTAAGCATAAACTCTACATTAACAGACGTTATTAAGCAGTTTATAAATACAGATGAAAATGCTTTTGACATAAGCTCATTTAAAATGTGCTTAATAATGGTACTTTCATACTTTGTAACTGTTTGATTGTTCATGACTAAATTAAGTATCGCATTGTTTACAAATCATTTGGATTTAAGAGTAGTTGGTGGTTTTTAGGATCATTCAGAATGAGTTAGTAAATGATTAATAAACTGTTCAAATCAACATTTATATATTATTGTTCAGGCATATCGTAATGGTTCCTTTGTATGGTAACAAATGCTTTATTAACTCAACTTCATCCAGTTTTGTGACCTAAAGTGAGGACTATTTATGCTTTATAAATCCCTAATAAATCACAATTAAAGGCCTCTCATATCTCAAGACAGGGGTATCAAAATATAACATTTTATAAAACAACAACAATATAATAATTTAACAATATATTATGATGCAACATTTCAATGTTATTTAGCAATGTTTAAACTGCACAGTAATTTTATTTTAGTTAAGATTTATTTTTTCAGTTGATACAGTTTCATTTGTGTATCTTCAAATGAATATAAAAAAATGAAGTCATTTATTTTCTTTTTTCCTGTTTAGAATATAACTGAGCCTTTAATGATCATTTATAGGGGATTTACAAAGCATAACAAGTCCTCACTTGATTAGGTCACAAAACTGAATGAAGTTAAATTAATAAAGCATTTATTAACATACAAATTAACTATTAATACTGTATATACCTGAATAATAAGGTATATAAATGTTAATTTATATAATTTATTAATCAAATACTCATGCATTATGAATGATCTTTAAAAACCAGCAACTTCTTTTAAATAACTGGTTTGTAAATGATGCAATATGTAATTTAGTAATGAAAAAATAATAATTAACAAAGTATGAAAGTACAATTATTAAGTGCATTATACATGTGCTTATAAGTCAAGAATAGAGCATTTGTATCTGCAGTATAAACTGCTTACTAAATTCTGTTAATGTTCAGTAAATTAATTCACAGATTATGAATAAACAAATAATGAATTCACTATTTGCTAGTGCTTAATAAATGATTCATAGTATGTAGTTATTATAAAGTGTTACCCAATAGTTTGTAGTTTTAGAAATTTGCAGAAATAAACCAATGCAAAAAGGTCAATTTCAATAGTCTGATATAATTTGATGAGATGTAAAGATGAGAGCAAGTTTAGTAAACAAAAACTAAAACTATTCAAAAAATAATTTTGTTAACTGAAATAAAATTAAATAAATCACAATATAATAAAATAAAAATAATTTTCACAATAAACAAGCATTCATTCCGTGGCAAAAAGTCAGACCTGTAACTATTTAAAGAAGTGCATAATGGCACTTTTATTACCCAACATTTCAGTGAAGAAGAAGTAAAATATATATATATATATATATATATATATATATATATATATATATATATATATATATATATATATATATATATATATATATATATATATATATAAATACAGTTGAAGTCAGAATTATTAGCCCCCCTAAATTATTAGCCCCGTTTATTTTTTCAGCCAATTTCAGTTTAACGGAGAGAAGATTTTTTCAACACATTTCTAAACATAATAGTTTTAATAACTCATCTCTAATCACTGATTTCTTTTGTCTTTGCCATGATGACAGTAAATAATATTTTACTAGATATTTTTCAAGACACTTCTATACAGCTTAAAGTGACATTTAAAGGCTTAACTAGGTTAATTAGGTTTAGTAGGCAGGATAGGGTAATTAGGCAAGTTATTGCATAACGATGGTTTGTTCTGTAGACTATCAAAAAAAAAACCTTAAAATGGTTCATAAGAAAATTCAAAGCTGCTTTTATTCTAGCTGAAATAAAACACATAAGACTTTCTCCAGAAGAAAAAATATTATCAGACATATTGTGAAAATTTCCTTGCTCTGTTAAACATTATTTGGGAAAAATATTTTAAAAAGTAAAAAAATCAAAGTGGGGCTAATAATTCTGATTTCAACTCTGTGTGTATGTATGTAGTGTGATTCAAAAAGAATACAACTTTGATGAACATGATGGAACCTTGGGTAATGAATCAATGTGAAGTACTTAAAGTTTTTTTTAGTACAAAAATTGATTGCATGAGTTGTGAATTGCTTCCTTGTCCTCATTTGTAAGTCGCTTTGGATAAAAGCGTCTGCTAAATGACTAAATGTAAATGTAAATGTAGTAGAAAACAAGTTCACAGATGTTCAATATGACCCTCTCCAGACACTCGAGTGACATCAACCCGAAAGTTGTGCTATTCTTTTTAAATCACCCTGTAAATATATTCATAAAACATTGGTTCATGTGTTTCATCCGTTGCCAAAAATGTAAACTAGGTAAGTTTAACTACATATATGGTGTTTAAAATGAAGATGTAGCTCTAATTCCTTGTTTACTTTTAATAATCTATTCATATTCTGTTAAATATATAAAAGCTACTGTAAATAAAATTCAGTTAACAAAACTGTTAACTAAAGCTAAAACCTATTAATGAAATAACTAAAACTAAACTGAAATGTACAGCAAATATAAAAATAGTATTAATAATAAAAATGCAAAACTATAATGACCTAGGAACAGAGGTCATATTTTTTGTCTGCAGGCAGAAACACCTTTGAAAAGATTTAGATTTTTGCCATAAATAATCACAGATTTGAGCAAAAATAGAATGAACAAAAATAAGTTGTAAAGTAACTTGTAAACACATCATTTTCAAAAGTAACTTGTGACCACATCCCTGTACAAGTGGTCAAAACCTGTGGACTCAGTATATGATAGCCACAGTAGTAATATACAGGACACAAGAGGCATTTATAATTACGGAGGTCTGTGCCCCCCCTCAGCACTCGTGAGTTCAGTGGTGACAGCAGCAGTGTCTCAACACTCGGCTGGCATCAGTATTCCTGACATGAATGTGGCTGCAACCCCAGCAAGCCCAGGCCTCCTAATTAGTGCCAATTGGTGTTGATGTCTGCAGGCTCTCCCTCTCTTCCCTGCGCTCGGCCTGCAAGCAGAAGCGCCCCAGTCTCCTCAAATCTCATGTGAAAGACAGAGCTGGAGGAGTCAGCGAGACCCCGCAGCCACACCGAGGCCATGCAAGAGCACGACAGCCAGGCCACAGCCTATTTTTAATTCTGTGAAAGAGATTTTATTTTTTTGCTTGCCTGGTCACCTCGGCTTCAGGTCAAGGTGAAATACTGCCCTCCGCTTAGATCTTCATGCTTAAGGGAGACATTGTGAACTGACCACATGAAAATGAGACTGAAACAGATGACTAGGAGAGTTATGCCAGTCATAATAAATTCTCTTAACCCAGTTAATTGATCATTGACTAACCTAAGTATGCAATTAATGAGTTAATTTGCCATAAAGGTGTAAATATTGAGTATCCTGGGACCATCAAAATGTTAAGAGTGTAAAATCTATTAGTATCTGCCAAGCTAAAGCTGGAGTTAGGGGTATGGCTACTGTAATTTCAACAAATTTGCCATTATTACGAATGCTGACCCCTTGGCATCCAACATATGTAACTTTTTCACTGGCATAACCTAAACTCTGCAAATCAGGAATTAAAGAAAGTACAGATTTTCCTACTGACACTCTAAATACTACATAGTGGAATAATTCATGTGTATTCATCATATAATTAATGGAAATCTTTTGAGTGGCTTAGAGATGACGTACAGTCAAAAATAAGTTTTTGAAAACAAAAATTGTTCAAACAACTTATTTAAAATGAGCTGAAACAAAACAATAGTTGAGTTTTTTTTTGGGACAACTTGCATAAAACAATTGTTTTATGTTCAATACACTTAAATTTTAAAAACTAATAAGCTAAGATAATTCCTTCATGTTGTCCCAACACAAATCAGTTTTTACTTGTTATTGCAGAATAAAGACTTACAGGCTCATGGTGAAGCGGAGGGCTTTATTCTGAAAAACAACCTTCTGTATGTATTTTTCACATTTATTACAGTTATTTTCAAAGCAAAAGTTTAAAAAAATATATATATATAATAATAATAATAATAAAATTAGTTCTGAGACAAAATAGCTTATTGAATATTTAATTAAAGACAAAGCTGACAGACAAGGAAATGGCTGAATGGAGCATACACTAACTTACGTATTATTTAGTTAGATGGTACCAGGCAATCAAAACCAGTGCAGTGAAAAATAAGCATATATATGGATGTGAATGTATTCACTCACGTTCAACATGATTTAAAGTACCCAGATGAGCCTATGTTACTAGGCTCAGTGGTTGTTATCTCGGAATAACATGGAATGTGATTGACCTATCAGAATCAATTATTGCAGCCAGCCATGTCATAATGCCATAAAACAAACTAGCACTACTGTTAGAGAGGGATATGACTAAGCCATGGGATGTTTAGACAGTGTGTGTGACCTAAGACAACATATTTTTTTATAAGCATACTCAGTATTACACAATGTTTTCCCAGAAACATGAAGTGTTTATATGAAGTGTTCAGTTGCATATGGAGATAAAAAAAAGTGTGTCTCCTACAGATGGCGCAAGCCAAAAATCCACTTAGACTTGTTGAAATAGAGAATAAAAAGACAGACAACATGTGCTTTTGAACAGGGTAGTTATAGGAGTTCATTTATAGGAACCAGAAGGGCACCCAAAGAATTGCATTTGTAATATATGCATTCAGCTAATCAACATTCACTCACATCACTGGTAGTTCCTATTATGCTGGGTTATATCCTACTCTAAAGTACAAGCAAATTGCAAAGGCGTTTCTAGTTCCTGTGGTGCAAACAAGCCAAAAAGCAGGTACTTCTGAAAATGGTTCTAGGAACTACAAATCACTGAGTGCCCCTAATAGTGGAAGAAAATGATAAAAATGGCTATTCTATTTCATAATGATGAAATGTTTTGGAGTATTTGAGCTGTAACAAATCGGCAGAGTTTCTGACACATACAGTGCACATGATATACATTTCAACCCCATTTTTCTAAGCACATGTACAATGTATACATGCAGTTTAGACTACTGAGGTGCCATTTACACTAGTGCGTTTTTGCTTTAAAATGCATACGATTTGTAATGGTTATGCGTGGCATCCACACTACTTCGAAATCTTTAACTCTTGCGTATTTTGAAAAAAACTAAAGACAACATTGTTGTTTGGAAATACTTGATCTGTTTCAGTGTAGATGAACTGAAACGCAGACCTTTGAAAATAAAGTTGTGGCTGTCTACATTCGCTCTCTGACTGGTCTTCTGGACTATTTCATATCATTCCCTGATTCATCAATCTCCTCACATATTATGCAACCCTTAGACTGCAATTATGGATGCTGACAAAGTATGCACATACCCAGGGCGTGTGAATGATCATGTGTTCTGTATTTTAGGCTGTATAGTGTGAACAGAGACTGCATTTTCTGAAACGCAATAAAACACCATTCTAAACATTCTAAATTCTTGTTTTGTAATGAAAATGCACTAGTGTAAATGCACCTTGGTTTGCCCACATACTTTTGCAACACTGGATCAGGCCATCGTTTCTTAGTCAGGAAAGAAACCAAGAATGAAACAACATACTGATGTACTGATGAATCCATGCATGAACGGATTAAAAGATAACTATATCTGTATTTTAATATCTCAAAAAGCAAATGCCAAGTGGCAGGGAATAGCTGTCGTGATGCCCAGTGAAAACGGCAGGCAAAGTTTAATACTGTCCAGACAAGGACAACTCGTACAGGCTATTTGAACACAGAGCCGCAACCATAACTCAAGATCCCCAAACTCATAGCTTGAGTTATAGCTGTGTCAACTAGTGAGAGGAGGAAATGTCTGTTTTAAAGTCATGCATGCTGTGAGGTGTTTATTTATAAAACTTTCCTCCATTTAAATCAGTATTGTCCTGAATGATATGGATGTATAAACGACACAGTGATTTATAGGGAATAGTGCGAAATATTGTAGAAATGTTGGCAGGTGTGTGAAGGCCTTGTGCAGGGGCACTCGCTTCAACTCTTGATTTACATGTACAGCAACATATCGCTTGGTGACAAAAAGTAACTAATATAAAACTGCACAGTTAACAAGGTCGACTGTAACAGTAACAAGATGTCAATAAAAAAAGGATGAATTTATTGTATAAGGCAAATCATATGCCTTAAATAAATATACACTGTATTCATTTGTCAAAGACGTCAATAAAACAAATCATCAATAAATGTGTTATTGAACGTGTAATAAAAAAATATTAGCAATAATATAGCATAATATTTTCATTTACGAAAATTAAGCAATGTAGCAAATTTTAAATATTACGTAAATTTTGTAGCTAACATTAAATACATACATTTTAAAATATATGAATAATAATAAATGGTTTTTCTGTATGCAACAAATCATATGCTTTAAAGTACATGTATACAGTATATAATTATGAAAAGTGAAATAGGGTATTAAATATAAAAATAAAATACAAAGTCCTATAGTAAATACTAAATAATATAATGTTAATTTACACTCACCGGCCCCTTTATTAGGTACACCTTACCATTACTAGGTTGGACCCCCTTTTGCCTTAAGAACTGCCTTAATCCTTTGTGGCATAGATTCAACAAGGTACTGGAAACATTCCTCAGAGATTTTGGTTCATATTGACATGTTAGTATCACACAGTTGCTGCAGATTTGTCGGCTGCACATGATGCGAATCTCCCGTTCTATCACATCCTAAAGGTGCTCTATTGGATTGAGCTCTGGTGACTGTGGAGGCCATTTGAGTACAGTAAACTCATTGTCATGTTCAGGAAATTGGTCTGAGATGATTCGCGCTTTATGACATGGTGCGTTATCCTGCTGGAAGTAGACTTCAGAAGATGAGTACACTGTGGTCATAAAGGGATGGACATGGTCAGCAACAATACACAGGTGGGCTTTGGTGTTGACACGATGCTTAATTGGTACTAGTAGGCCCAAAGTTTGTCAAGAAAATATCCCCCACACGATTACACCACCACCACCAACAGCCTGAACTGTTGATACAAGGCAGGATGGATCCATGCTTTTATGTTGTTGATGCAAAATTCTGACCTTCCATCTAAATGTCGCAGTAAAAATCGAGACTCATTAGACCAGGCAACATGTTTCCAATCTTGTATTGTGCAATTTTGGTAAGCCTGTGTGAATTGTAGCCTCAGTTTCATGTTCTTAGCTGACAGGAGTGGCACCCGATGTGGTCTTCTGCTGCTGTAGCCCATCTGCCTTAAGGTTGGACGTGTTGTGCATTCAGAGATGCTCTGTTGTAACAAGTGATTATTTGAGTTACTGTTGCCTTTCTATCAGCTTGAACCAGTCTGGCATGAACAAGACATTTGTGCCCACAGAACTCCCGCTCTCTGTTTTTTCTCTTTTATGAACCATTCTTGGTAAACCCTAGAGATGGTTGTGCATGAAAATCCCAGTAGATCAGTAGTTTCTGAAATACTCAGACCACTGCAGACTTTGCCACGTTTAAAGTCACTTAAATCACCATTCTTCCCCATTCTGATGCTCAGTTTAAACCACAGTTGTTGCCATGTGATTGGCTGATTAGAAATTTGCGTTAACGAACAGTTGGAGAGGTGTACATAATAAAGTGGTGGGTGAGTGTATATTTACAGCAATTCACATACAATTAAAGTTAGAAAATGAAAAAAAATATTTATATCCTTTTACATATATAAATTGATTATAAAATATACTGTAATTCAACAATTTAGCTGTTTAAAATGTAAATAAAAATAATAATAAATAAACAAATAAATAAATAAATAAACAAACATATAATAATAGTAATAATAAAAATAATAATAATGATAATAATAATAATAATAGTAATAATAATAATAATAATAATTACAACAATAATAATTACAATAATAATAATAACAATAACAACAACAATAATAATAATAATAATAATAATAATAACAATAATAATTACAATAATAATAATAACAATAACAATAACAATAATAATAATAATAACAATAACAATAATAATAATAATAATAATAATTACAACAATAATAATTACAATAATAATAATAACAATAATAATAACAATAATAATAATAATAATAATAATAATAATAATAATAATAATAATAATAATAATAATAATAATAATAATAATAATAATAATAATAATGATAAAACCATCATACATATACAGTAAGATAAGTCTTATATCTCTGTACTCAATATACAGCACCTGTTGTATTGACCATCACCTTTGCCAGAATGGCTACCTTAAATCAGAGCAACTCACTGTGTTTGTTCTCTTAGCTGTATTTGGTACTCTGGGTGTCCATCTCCAGCCCTAAATCACAGCTACGCTCATTGTCTCCTGTCAGACACAACAATAAGGTAGTGTGTGATTTGTGAGCTTGAATCCGCACAAGCAGGTCAGGAGTAATTAAAGGAGTCTGCAGGTTCAAGGAGGAGAGGCAACGGCCATCTACCCTCGAGCTATTTCTGCCTGCATTAATATTCAGCTGATAAAGGACAGTAAACAGATCTAAAGTCTGCTGATTTATGTCCAATAACACACACGTCTCAGTCAAGTGTAGACAATTAAGCCTGCCTGACAACAGACAGCACAAGGTTTGAGGATTTTGTTTTAGTTCTGTTGTTACATGTACTCTACAGTAAGTTTGTACAAAAAAGCAGTTGTTTTGTTTTTATTTGTCATATGCTTTCCCTATAAATGTATTATATATTTTTAATAATAAAAAATTAGTTTAAGTACCAATACTCACTATTACTGTAACGAGTGGTGTATTACCAAGCCTATTGTTATTATTATATTGGCTGTTTATTAGTACTTATAAAGCATATATTTTGCATGATCATATTATACATCCATAACCTTAACCTAACTACTACCTGAATAACTATTAATAAGCAGACAATTAGGAGTTTATTAAGGAAAAAAAGTAGTAAATGATTGATTTATGGCGAGAATTGTACCTTTAAATAAAGTGTGACAAAATAAAAATGTCTAAATATGGATGAAATTGTTCTATCATCATTCAGCACAACAGATATATTTAAGCAAACATTATACTTATTCTTCACCTAATTAAAAGTTATGAAAATATAATTGATCCTACAGGGGCAAGTGGTTAGCATTGTCGCCTCATAGCAAGAAGGTCGCTAGTTCGAGTCCCGGCTGTGTCAGTTGACATTTCTGTGTTGAGTTTGTATGTTCTGCCCGTGTTGGCGTGGGTTTCCTTCGGGTGCTCAGGTTTCCCCCACAATCCAGACATGCAGTACAGTTGAATTGAATATACTAAATTGGCCAATGTGTATGTGTGTGAATGAGAGTGCATGGATGTTTCCCAGTACTGGGTTGCAGCTGGAAAGGCATGCGCTGTGTAAAACATATGCTGGATAAGTTGGCGGATCATTCAGCTGTGGCAACCCCTGATGAATAAAGAGACTAAGCTGAGAAAAATGAATGAATGAAGTGATCCTACAAAATGTTATTATATTATAAGTAATGTAAAACAAATTGCGAGAGCAAAAAAAGAATAGTGATTTAAAGGATCGTGACAAACTTGAAAATTGAAATGACAATTATTTTATCTTTGAGGTTGGGGTGATCCTTAAATAGAGTTTTTTAATGTCTCTAAATGATTATTTTCATAATTTAGTAAAAATAAAAATGTACATTACAGAATTGAATGATTATATATTATTATTTAATTACCATAATATCATTATTTATTAGCATCTAAACATCTTGGGAAAAATATAAAAATATAAAGGTGGTTAGCAACTTAATACAAACATGCCATTAGGTGTCAGTGTAATATGGGATATATACAAGTGATCCAGTCAAAATAATAAAAAAAGAATATTACAAACTAAGAGCGAAGCAGCAATTGCAACTTAAAACTTTCCACTTATTTTTTTGCATTAAGTCAAATTAAAGTCGAATGAACTCATACTTATAAAACTTAGTCATGTACGCTGCATTTTCTGCATTTAAAAGAGAATAGTGCATTTATACTGAAAAAAACACACACACACACACAAAAATAAAGCAGTGAAGGACTTTGTCCTGGGACTCAACATCTCAAAATCAAAAATGATTAATAGCTTGAAGGGCACCTATGATGAAAATCATCTTTTGTAAGCTGTTTGGACAGAGCTGTGTGTAGGAATAGTGTATCCACTATCATGTTGGAGGGATAGAAACCCAACAAGTATCTTTTTTTTTTTAACTTTAAAATATGACCCAAATCCCAGTGATTCTGAGGCCCACCGCAACGTGACATAGGACTGCGGTTTTCCCCGCCCACTGAATTGATTGACAGATGCCATTTTCTGTAGTTCTGAAGTTTTAAAACCTTTTTAAAATGTTGAAGCATGTTTGTAATAAAGACAGCTTATCTTTAATATCACTATGTAATTCTTAAACGCTATAATTACCATGGCCACGTGGTGTCAGTAAACACGCACATATGTGTACTGCAAACGACATTTGTGTGAGACTCATCGTTTCAGAAAGGCTTGAATGAACTCCACCACAAATACATGAAATAAACTCACTTGGTATTTTTGACTAATGAGCTGGATTTCAGCTTCATCTGAGTCTGTCTCTATCACTAACTGCTGTTTATCTGATGTGAAGCAGGAGAAGCAGACATGGACTTGGGACTGGTGGGCGGGGAGAAGTGGCTCAATTGGATTTAAATACACAGGCTACAAAAAAGCTACACTGTAGTCATGACAACAAAATGGGCAGATTGTGGAGCCTAAAACAAATAATCTGATGGGTATTTTGAGCTGAAACTTTACAGACGCATTCTGGAGACAGCAAAGGCTTATCTTACATCTTGCAAAAGGGGTAAAATACAATAGGTGCCTTTTAATACATGCATACCAATAGGTGTCAGTGTAATATCAAAGGCTTCTGCAGTGTATAATTGATCCAGTCAAAATAATGAAAAGAATATTACAAATGAGAGTAAAGCAGCAAACTTTGCGCTTATATTTTATGGTTCACATGAAAAATCGAATTAACTTATACTGCAGTTATAAAACTGTTTTATATCTTTAGCTTACTGGATTAGTGATGTACGCTGCATTTTCTGCATTTATAGGAGAACAGTGCATTCATACTCAGAAAAAAAAAAAAAACATTGTCCCGGAATGCCACACCATCAAACCTAGCAATATTCATACCTGTCCTGGGCCCTCTTTCTTCCTCTCCAGAGGGGCTGCATTCATGAATGACCACACAGCGTGTCCCCGGACCCCTGACTCTCCCCGTGCCTCATGTTTTGCCCCCTTCAATGCGAGCTGCACAGCAACATAAAACCACTACATTAATATCGCTTCTCCCACTGCAGCTTTACTGCTTGTCTAAAACCTGCTAATCTTTAAATGTGCGCACTGTTAACATCTGCTGCTGCTTTATGAGTCCCAGCACGCCACACAAAAAGAGGAGAAACGCAGCATAGGAACTGGATTTAATAGCGTAGTTAACAGTAATGGTGGTATCTGGTGACAAACACAGCAGAAAAAAAAAGCTTGCACGTACCATGTGTGTGTGTGTGTGTGTGAGTGTGCTCTCATTTATATCCCATTGTACTCCATGCGACAAGCGTTCAGAATGATAACTAACGCTCGGTGGAGGGATGTTAACATCTCAAACACGCAGCAGACATCACAAATGAGCTTGTTTGAATATTCAGAGAGCATTTTGAAGTAAGTGGCTGCCATAAGCAATGCCGGAGAACAGCATAGTGCGTTTCTCTTTAATTTACAAGTGCATTACATTCGCATATTTGCATCTGGAATCTAATTGCATTTCATTCACTTCCGTGTACAATGTGTTATAATTATTCAGCCACTGTAATGGAGGAGGAGTGACGGAAACGAAGGCCGTGAACTGGGCAGAGGAAGATGGACGATGTGCAGATAAACCAGGAACATCAGCCCCAAAACCGAGCTGCAGGGGTGGGCAAAAAAATCTGGCAGCACATTAGTGGTCATGTCAGTGCCATCAGGGACACCTGGCACGGGCCGAACCAATGCCAGGAGGGAAAAGCGTGGTGACGTTGTGACTGATAGGACGGGCGTGTTGGAAACAGCTGAGATCCAAAGACAAAGTCAAAACCCTCCCTGAGCCGCCCCCACTCCTGTCTGTGGGGAAACTGAAACAAAGCAGCCATACAATGACAGACAGATGGGAGTCTCGTAAGGCACGCTTGTGTGTTTTGATTGAGGCGCTGCAAATGCTTATAATGGGGTATTTATAGCACAGCACAGTATACAGTACATGCACTCCAATGTCTGATACTCTCGACCTTTGATATCTCCATATGGTTGGCTTCCATTCCAGGTGGAGCTTAATTTCCGTAATGTAAGCTCTGTTTTCATCTGAAATGTGCTGCAGCTTATATTCCAAAGCAACTTATACACTATAGAAGTTGTTGCTGGGAAAGTACCTTTTTAATAGGTACACCTTTGTACCTTATTTATCTCTAAAAAGGGTGCATATTGATGCCTTATTTTTGTATATTAGTATATATTGTGCACCATTTACACTGGGTTCCAATTAAATGCTATACAAATAAAAAATATTCACATCATCTCATCTCATCTTTTAGACCTTCATGTACACTACCTGACAAAAGTCTTGTCGCCTATCCAAGTTTTAGGAACAACAAATAATAACTTGACATCTAGTTGATCATTTGGTATCAGAAATGGCTTTTATGAAAGGTAAAGGACGCTTACTTTACCAAAATAAAAAAATATCATGCCTTGATTTTTAATTATTTAATTAGGACAGTAAGGTTTGACTTTAATTAGACAAAATTCAATAATTCACAGAAATAATGTACAGTATAGAATATAAAGTCATGGTGCAGTGAAAAAAAGAATTAATACTGAGCTTGGAGGACTGTATCTATACATCTCTGCATCTATACAACTCAAATAACTTATTAATAAAGTCATCTGGAATGGCAAAGAAAGCGTTCTTGCAGGACTGCCAGAGTTCATCAAGATTCTTTGGATTCATCTTCAATGCCTCCTCCTTCATCTTACCCCAGACATGCTCAATGATGTTCATATCTGGTGACTGGGCTGGCCAGTTTTGGAGCACCTTGAGCTTGCTTTCAGGAACTTTAATGTGGAGGCTGAAGTTTGAGATAGAGCTCTATCCTGCCGAAGAATTTGCCCTTTCCTGTGGTTTGTAATGGAATGGGCAGCACAAATGTCTTGATACCTCAGGCTGTTGATGTTGCCATCCACTCTTCAGATCTCTTGCATGCCCTCCTACTGAATGTAACCCCAAACCACAATTTTTCCTTCACCAAACTTGACGGATTTCTATGAGAATTTTTTGTCCATGCTGGTTCCAATAGGTCTTCTGCGGTATTTGAGATGATTGGGATGCAGTTCAAGCTGTTCAACAGATGATTCACCGGAAAAATCTACCTTCTGTCACTTTTCCAAATGATCAACTAGAAGTGATTATTTGTTGCTCGTAAAACTGGGATCGACAACAAGACTTTTGTCAGGTAGAGCATGCATTCACTAGAAGACTGGCTTCTGCTCTCCCATGTGCTGGTGAGGTCACAGGCTTTTGGTTATGTGGCTGATGCACTTCCTATTAAAGTTTGCAATGGTTCAAGTTTTTATGCCTTTTATCTAAAGACTTACCTGTTCAGGCAGGCATTTATGTGACTTAAAATGTGTTCTACTTCTACTACTTGTTCTACTACCACCACTACCACTACCACTACTTCTACTACTACTGCTACTGCTACCACTACTACATCAGTACCTAAACGTGCACATATTAGTACTTACATGATGCATACTGTAGTAGAACTTGCGAAAAAGTTCTGCCCTTTTTTTGAGAGCATGCCATATAATGCAATTAACAGCAAGCTACGAACAAATGGACAAAGTTTCTTGACTCAGACTAGGGTGTCGAGGTGATTTGTAAATGACAATGAGCGTCAGGACTCAAAAAAGACAATAGTTTTATCTGCTTTAGGATTTTATAGTGGATAACTCTGCAGAAAGATTGACTTTTTTATCATACATACAGCTTTCAAACATGAAAGAGGGCTGATGGTATTCCTGATTTAATTATTTAATTAATAAATTTTTATTATTTATTATTTGTTTGGTAGGAGGGCTTTTCTGAAAGCCAGTTTAATAATACTTATATTTAGATGGTGCTCACGGTTACCCAAGTTTGATTACTGCCTCGAAGTCCTTTGCTGACCTGTCAATACTCTCTACTATCCTGTTTAATTAAAGATGAAAACCACTTTAAGAGAAAAAAAGACATTAAACAAGTTCAAAAACTCTTCAAGCCTCAAACTCTTCATATTTGCTTAAAAATTGTTTCAAATGCTTACAAAGCATAGAGCTTTTATACTCTTTATACTTGTAAAATTTGTGAATTTTAGCACAAACTTTCATGATGTTTCTGCAAAGACAAGGTCACCAGTTGGATTCCCAGGAAATGCATTACCTGATAAAATATCACAGCTCAAAACCTGAACACAGCGTAAGTCATTCAAGAAAAGAAGCACGAATGCGAAGACAAATTTGATTGCCAAATTCAAGATTCCTGAACTATGAACAAGCAAGCTTTGAGGCATAGAATACCACTTTTATTGTCCTTCTAATAATCAAAATATCTTTGCAAAACATCTCCCAGATAGAATCTGCAAGATGGATTTAAAATATAAAAAGTGTTAAATGGAGCTGAGAACAGTCTCACTGGTACATTTATGCGTTTGCCAGACACTTTTATCTAAATTATGACACACTCATTCAAGATTTGAATTTTATTAGTTCTCTGGAAATCGAACACAAAACCATGATCTTCTGCACCCATTAAAATGACTACTGTATATTCTCATTTCATATCAATTAAATGCATCCTTGATTAATACAATTATTACTCTCTTAAAGGGTGTCACAGTGGCGCAGTGGGTAGCACGATCGCCTCACAGCAGACAGTTGGCATTTCTGTGTGGAGTTTGCATGTTCTCCCTGTGTCCATGTGGGTTTCCTCCGGGTGCTCCAGTCTCCTCCACAGTCCAAAGACATGTGGTACAGGTGAATTGGGTAGGCTAAATTGTCTGTAGTGTATGTGTGTAAATGAATGAGTGTGTGTGGATGTTTCCCAGTGATGGATTGCAGCTGGAAGGGCAACCGCTGCGTAAAAAGATATGCTGGATAAGTTGGCGGTTCATTTCTCTGTGGCAGCCCCAGATTAATAAAGGGACTAAGCCAAAAAGAAAATGAATGAATGAATGAATTGCTCTCTTAAAGTGAAAGGCAAAAACATTTATTGATTTTGAGCTTTTCATAAGTGTTTAAGAAGTATTTTCATTTTAATATACAATAAGAAAACATAAAATATACAATTTAAATGTTTCCTATATTGCACTTTATCAATTTGTGTCTGCAGAATTTAATGAAAAATGTAATAATAATAACAAATAATATAAAAAAGATAAATAGATCTGAAAATCTATCATTTTTTCTCCTGCAGGAGCGATAATTCTTCACTTCAGCAGTTTTTATGTGTTCTTACATAATATATACAGTTAAAGTCAGAATTAATAGCCCCAATGTTTATTTTTTCCCCAATTTCAATTTTTTTTTTCCAACACATTTCATATTAAAACATAATAGTTTTAATAACTCATTTCTAATAACTGATTAATTTGATCTTGTAATGATGATGATGATGACAGTAAATAATATTTGACTAGATATTTTTCAAGACACTTCTAAACAGCTTAAAGTGACATTTAAAGGCTTAACTAGGATAATTATGGTAACTAGGCAGGTTACGGTAATTAGACAAGTTATTGTATAATGATGGTTTGTTCTGTAGGCTACATATCTAAAAATATGTAGCTTAAAGGGGCTAATAATTTTGACCTTAAAATGTTTTTTAAAAAATTAAAAACTGCTTTTATTCTAGCCGAAATAAAACAAATAAGACTTTCTCCAGAAGAAAAATATTATTAGACATACTGTGAACATTTCCTTGCTCTGTTAATCATCATTTGGAAAACATTTAAAAAAGAAAAAAAAAACAAAGAGGGCTAATAATTCTGACTTCAGCTGTACATTAGCATATAAAGCAGTACATATTCAGTATATACATTCAACAACATTTTATTCTATAGAAATACAAATTTTCTCCTGGCTGGTTGCAGAATTATTGAATGCAAAAAATATTTATATATTCCCAAAACATCATCAGTCAAAACAAGAATTGTGAACCTGCCTTGAATCCAATGTATACATTTTTGAGCTATAAATGTTCAAAAATTGGTACACATTTCTCTAAAAGATGCGTTATTTGCATATTTAAACATAAAATGTGTGGAAAACTTATAAAAATATATAAATAATAATAATAATCAATATATGCAATTCTTAATGTGTTTTATTAGTGGAAAATATAGTGTAACTATTGGTTTTTTTATCACCTGTAGTCTTTCCTCAAAAGAAATGACACATTGACTTCAAACTTTGAAACATCAATACACCTGTACACCAAAACACTGAATTAAGAAAGTAAGTCACTGTTCTTTAAGAAGCTATTTTATGCAGAAAATGCTGTCATAATCTATAAATAGGATGTGGGTATGATGGTAGTCAGGAAGGGAGAAAGAAAACTCAAAGCGGTCATAAGGAGAAGAGCAGAGAATAACTTGACTACGTGTGTGTCATAAGGAGTCTAATGTATGAAAGTGTGTGTGTCACATCTGGGTCTGCGCTCTTACACTTCTTCAACCTGTCCTACTTTCTTCGACTCTGAAGACGGAGGTCTGGCCTCAGACGTATAGAAGTGTGTGTTTTTGTGGGTGTGAGAATAAAAGGGGGGTTTGTCTGGCCTGATTCCCCGTGTAGTCCCTGTAGTCTTCACCATATGGCGGAACGTGGAGCTCAGTGGAGGTATGAGCACCTCAGCCTCTAGCCTGTGACTCCTATATCTGTTATATACAATCAAACCCACGGAAGAATCCATGACTCATATCTGCAGGCTGGAGAACTAGACGTTTGCCACCTACATGAGGCGTGAAGCATTAAATTCGCTGAGCGTTCTTACTTAGATAAAAAAATTCACTTAAAACTCGTCACTTTAACCATTACAATCTATTCTAATTTGCATTTTTGTGATGATTTCAAAGATTAAAAACACTTTGCCTGATGTTATCATCGTATGTGTTATCTAGAGATACAACTTACACATACATAATTTTGAAGCAGCCCCTATGTCCCCTTATTTTCCCAGCCTAAATGATGTTAGTTTAGTTTATTTATTTATAAAGCACAATAAAACAACAGTTGTTGACCATTGTGCTGTACAAACCTCAAAGAAAATTATCAAAAATAGACAACAACAGGTAAAACAACATATACTGTAATACATCCAACATACCACACTGCATCAACGATAAATAACAAGACACCAGATAAATATAATAGGGTCAGTTTTCTCCTAATTTAAAAGCTCTTTCTAGCAGGTGTAGTTTAAGTTTCCCTCTGAACAAAGATTCATTAGATTCGTCTTGGTAACACTATTAATATTTATAAACTATTATCTTATTCTACAGCCCAAATTTTACCCAATACCTAAAATCCAACTATTACCTTACTAACTATTAATAATCAGCTAATTAGTAGTTTATTCAGCTATAATAGGAACTTCTTAAAAAAAAAAACTATTATTAAATTAAAAAAAATTAAAATGATAATAAAAAATGACTAAAAATCAAATCAAATTCAATCAAATAAAATCAAATTAAATGCAACAATGCATCTACATTACACCACTTAGGTGGGCCATAAAGCATAAACTGGTAGGAACTGTGGAATATGGTTAAGGGGGTGGAGGAAGAAAAAAAAAAAAGGAAAAAAAGATGAATTAATCCAACACCCTTCAGCTCTTCACTCCTCAGACCTCAGAGTCCAGAATGAGCAATCAAAGCAAGATCAGACTCTCTCAGAGGAGCGACACCCCACTTTGGCCTTGAGGAAAACCACATCCTCTAATCCATCTATCCATCCATCCATCCAGCTCATATACATCATTCCATCCATCCCTTCATCTACCTATCCATCCATTCACACACACGGGTCGCACCAGACCAGGCCTCAGCCCTTGTGATCTGGGTGTCATATGTTTGTGTGGCTGATGGCAGCAGCAGCTGTGGCATTGAGCGGCTGGCGTCTGGGGCTCGGCTGCCAGCGCGGCGGGGACACTCGCGTCTGCCAAGGCTCCGCGCCGCTCGCTGCCACCACCGGCCGCCATGATTAATGAAGAAATGTCAGCACTGTAATTTTTTCTAATGTGCTCCAGAAGGAAAAAAAAAAGAAAAGTAAAGGAAACCTTCTTGACACTTGAGAGGTCTTGGGTATGTTTATATAGGAGCGTGTGTGCTGGTTAAGAAAGAGGAAAGAAACAATTAAATAATTTATACTGTGCATTATGAAAACGTATTTTAAAATGCCTTATGTAAATATGAAATACAAATATAACAGATACAATGCAATTAAATATGATGTATGTAAGCCTTTCTGAAAAATAATGAAATAAAAATATATGAAAATAGATGTTAACATGCTATTGTTTAGTGTACATATGTAGTGATGGCTAAAGACACATCTACAGTACTTTATCAGCACTGGATCATCTAACACTAGCACTTCCTATACTATATTCTATTCTAAATTTGTTAAATATTTGTTCTTTGTTTTAAAAAAAACACCTTGGTATGTACACAATGCTTAACTTGAGACTTGTCATAGTATTTACATACTGTTACTTTTCTGGTGATTCACTTCTATTGCACTCATTTGTAAGTCTCTTTAGATTAAAGCATCTGCAAAATAAAATAAAATAAAATAAAATAAAATAAAATAAAATAAAATAAAATAAAATAAAATAAAATAAAATAAAATAAAATAAAATAAAATAAAATAAAATAAAATAAAATAAAATAATAAAAAAAATAATAAAATAAAATAAAATAAAATAAAATAAAATAAAATAAAATAAAATAAAATAAAATAAAATAAAATAAAATAATTCATTCATTTTAGTCCCTTTATTAATCAGGGGTCGCCACAGCAGAATGAACCGCCAACTTATCCAGCACATGTTTTACGCAGCAGATGCCCTTCGAGCTGCAACCCATCTCTGGAAAACATCCATACACACTCATACACTACTGACAATTTAGCCGACCCAGTTCACCTGTACAGAATGTCTTTGAAACCGGAGCACCTGGAGGAAACCCACGAGAACGCAGGGAGAACATGCAAACTCCACACAGAAACGCCAACTGACCCAGCCGAGGCTCGAACCAGCGACCTTCTTGCTGTGAGGGGACAGCACTACCTACTGCCACCTTAATTAAATTAGAATAGCAAAAAATAAAATAGCAAACTATGCATCTCAGCTGGGTTGAAAAAAATTATTAACTAACAGAACACCCATCAGCTCTTAAATCTTCAGACATTGAAGTTCTATATATAGGCTTCCATATGTGTTTAGGTGGCCTTATAGTCTGTTTTATTTAGAGTTTTGCACACAAATGGAAAAAAAGGGAAACATTTTGTCACTTGAGAGGTCCTGGTTACGGTCATGTTGAAATGTGCGTCGAATAAGAAAGAGGAAAGAAAGAATAAAAGCATTTGTGTGCACGCTCTTTTTGCGATAATGTTTGACACAGACACAACACAATCAGAGGCCTCAAAATACAACACAGATGTTGACTGCGAAACTGCGTCTTAATTACCATACAAACTGCTCTACTTGAGCGAGGCGTTTAAAACACCCTCGTGAGGAAGTTCACTCAAGCAATTCCACAGATTACGCCTAATGAACAATATTTCTCTGCTCCTATTTAGCGCTCATTAAAATGTAAAAGGCTTTCATTCCCAAACATCCCTGCCATAAATATTACCCTCCACTGAGTGAGTCTGGCAAAGTGGGCCAAATAATAGGTCTGAGAAGGGGGAGCTGGTTTATTATATCACAGACTGTTGGATGAATTATCTTCGTTTTATATATATATATAAATATTTTTATATATAGTAAATATACAGTATATATAATTTTTATTGCATCATACAGTATACCCTATGTCCATTGTTTGTTTTTCTCTTCAGCCTTCACACATTATTATCTCATTTGAGCTGCTAATTTTCATTGTTGTATTAGTTATATATACATATACACATACAGTTGAAGTCACAATTATTAGCCCCCCTTTGAATTTATTTAAAAAATATTTCCCAAATGACATCTAACAAAGAAAGGAAATTTTCACATTATGTCTGATAATATATTTTCCTCTGGAGACAGTCTTATTTGTTTTATTTCGGCTAGAATAAAAGCTGCTTTTAATTTTTAGGAAAAAATTTTAAGGTCAAAATTATTAGCCCCTTTAAGCTATATATTTTTCAATAGTTTACAGAACAAACTATCGTTATACAATAACTTGCCTAATTACCCTAACCTGCCTAGTTAAGCTAATTAACCTAGTTAAGCCTTTAAATGTCACTTTAAGCTGTATAGAAGTGTCTTGAAAAATATCTAGTCAAATATTATTTACTGTCATCATGGCAAAGATAAAATAAATCAGTTATTAGAAATGAGTTATTAAAACTATTATGTTTAGAAATGTGTTGAAATAATTTTTCTCTCCGTTAAACAGAAATTGGGGAATAGAGGGGCTAATAATTCTGACTTGAACTGTATGAACAGTTATAACAATCAACAATGCACACATTGAGAATAAACTATCTATGTATTTTCATTCATTAATTTCCCTTCTACTTAGTCGCTTAGTTATCCACCACAGCGGAATGAACCGCCATCCATTCCAGCATATGTTTTACGCAGCGGATGCCCTTCAATCTGCAACCCAGTAGTGGGTAACACCCATACATTTTTGCACACACACTTACTCATTAGAGCTGCACGAAAAATCTGATATTGCTATGTTGTGTTTTTCTGCGATTTATATTGCAATGTTATTATAATTTGACCAGATGAAGCTCTATTTGTAAAGATTATGTTAACTTAGATTGATTGGGATGATCAAGTCTTTTTCTATGCAGTGCATTAGCATAAATCTTAATCAATTGCAAGCATATACAAATACGACCGAGCAACGATAAAAGTAAAAAAAAAAAAAGGTTTGGCTTTATGGTTTTCTAGAGAGTCTAACCATATTCAGATATAGATATTCAACAATAAAACGTAAAACAACATGGTCATCATTGTATATAGTGAAAATAGTGCACCTCATTGGAATAAGCTATTTGAGCGATTTCCACCCATCAATGTTTGATCGACAGAGACAACATAACTGTAGAACGCTTGACAGCAGCATGAGTGGCGTAGTTCGTAAAGCGTGTGGCATCATGTTTTGATGCAATTGATCATCAACCCGGTTTGAATCCAGCATCTGATGAACTCATTCTTCTTTTTTCCCCATTACTTATCAGATTAGAAATACAATTATTTTTAATAGAAAGGAAATATTTTTGTTTAAAAATGAAAATGTGATATAAAGACACAATTGTGGCTTGTGGGTATTTAATAAGGTTTAGCTTTTTTCATGTGTATAAACAGTATCTAAATAGTTATTTTGAATATTCTATAAACAGTTATTTTCTACCAGGTGTTAAATGTTAGCAACATCTTAATATAACTAATTTGCATTTACAATGAATACCCTTTAAAAAAATTATATATATATATATATATATATATAATTATTATTTTTTTTCTTCTCAGTGAACTTGTAGTACACTAAAAATTTCACTAGTTTTATTAGTATTTCTTTATCAGTGTGCCTTAAAAGTAAAATCTTTGTAGACTATAAATATATAATTTATTAAAAAGGGCATTACATTATAGATTATTATTATTGTTTTTAATATTACATTATTTTTATTTTTTATTTCCACTATTGGGATGCGGCCGGGTAAGGGGCCCTACAAGCCAATGTGCCCAGGGGCCTCTGAATTCTTAATCCGGGCCTGGTTCTAACCACTGAGCCCCCGTGCCACCCCTAGATGTATTTATAAATGCATTTTTATAGTTTACTTTGTTTTCCACTTACTTAAATGTATTTTTGTCCTCTTTGTGTTGGTATGTACCCTGAGCTCCTGTAAACCACAAATAATTTAAATATGTAAAATATGATTTTTGTTTTGGGCTGCACGGTGACACAGTGGGTAGCACATCCGCCTCACAGCAAGAAGGTGGCTGGTTTGAGCCCTGGCTGGGTCAGTTGGCATTTCTGTGTGGAGTTTGCATGTTCTCCCCTTATTTGTGTGAATTTCCTCCGGGGGCTCCGGTTTCCTCCACAAGTCCAAAGACATGCGCTATAGGTGAATTGAATAAGCTAAATTGGCCGCAGTGTTTGTGAGTGTGTACAAGAGTGTATGGATGTTTCCCAGTGTTGGGTTGCAACTGGAAGGGCATCCGATGCGTAAAACATGTGCTGGATAAGTTTGCGGTTCATTCCACTGTGGCTACCCCGGATTAATAAAGGGACTAAACCGAAAAGAAAATGAATGAATGAGTAATTTTTGTTTTTTTGCAAACAATTGCTGACCTTTCATCTGAGTTGGGTGTAATTTATGCAGAGTTCAGACTGCATGATTTTAGCCCCGATTTTGATATACCAACAGGTTTTGAGAAATTGCAGACAAATGCCTGAAATCACAGGTAAATCAGTGCTTGTTCACGTGAGGAACAATCACACAGTGTGAACTATCAAAGACGCGATCTGAGAGAATCACCAATGAGTCGCCGACACCTGTGAGATATTTGGCATGCTAAATATGAAGAAATTAAGGAAAAACTAGTGTAAATTTGGCAGGAGCACCCGTGTCTCTTTGACGTCATTTAATCGGAGCAATATCACAACCGAGAGAAATTGTGAATTCTCTTTAAAGGCCAGGTGAGCAAAATAAGTAAATTTTCTACTTCACCAAAGACGTCTTCCTCATTATGTAGTTAATAACAAAAGATAAACTACGTGACCTCACGTTGTTTCCATGTCAATTCTTGTGTGCGTTTGGTTGTGAGACATACCGAGACAAAGTTGTCGGCGATTCTCCTATTGTAATGTCGTACAGTGTGAAAACCCCTGTCGCCGATCCATCTTGCAGTGTAAACACAGCACTGACAGAATCCTACCCCAGATAGTCATGCAGTGTGAAAACATCTGTGACACGACTACGTCATTAGTTACATAACTAGTTACAGTAATTAAATTACCTTCCCAATTTTCATTTTTAGGTAATTCAATTACAGTTGCTTGTAATTCACCCAAAACTCATGAATAGTTCACCCAAAACTCATGTCATTGCTTACTTACCCTGAGTAAATACAAAGGGAGATTAAGGCCCAATCCCAATACTACCCTTTAGCCCTTCCTCTTAGCCCTACCCCTCGTTTTGCGCGTTCACGCAAGAGGTAGGGGTGTCCCAATTCTCTTTAGCTTGAAGGCATAGGGCTAAGGGCAATGGCTAGATACCCCTTCAAACTGAGATTTTTCGACCACACTCGAAACCAAAGGGTGAGAAAATTTCCAAGAATAGTTGCACCCGGAAGTAAGGAGATCCACAAATGACTATTTTGTTGGCATTATTACAAATTTTTACAACAAACCAGCACGTGTTTTAATACATTTATAACCGTGTTTGTGTTTTACCGCCTTTGTGCTTTTTAAAAAAGCGCCAAAATAAAAATCGCTAAATTTCGCTATCTATAATCCCTAATAATAACTCCTGTATAGCAGTCCCACAACATTCTGACACTCAATGACACCCGAATACCCTGTCAGAATAGTCTAGTGGCTCGGAATGGGCTATTTACAGTGTCTGCTATAATGTTAATGTTGTTTTTGGTGTGTTACATAGATGAATATGGCCACTGTGTAAATGCACTGTCTACTTATGATCTTATCGCCCCATTATATCGTCATGATAACATGATATATGCCTTCGGTGATTTCCTGAAGATAAATACCAGAAAATAACACAACTGGAATAACTACAGCAGTCGCCATCACCGATCTTATATGAAGCAAGAGATCGCGATGACATACAAACATAGAAATGCTGTCCCATTTCTTAAAGGTAAATTTTGAAGCCCTTCCGCTTCACACTCTGTTTCAAGGGCCAAGGGGAAGGGGAAGGGGTAGGGGTACAAAAATAGAATTGGGATTGGGCCAAAGTGACACCCTATCGAAAGTTTTAGCTGGTTTATTATGCAAGCCTATTGGATGAATTATCTTTGTTTACCTAAAAATCACACAACAAAAGAAAAGCAGAGCTCAAAGCAGCCCACGGTACGCCGCAGAAGATGAAAACAGGAAAGGATGGAGGTGGAGAAGAATCCACAAAAAGGATTACTTAAAGATTTTCCAGCCAAACGGCGATCTATATACAACTAAAAGACAATCAATCGCTCCTCCTCGCCAGGCTTAAGTTAAAGGATTATCAATCTACTAATTACGTAAACAAGTCATCTGTGCTCTAATTTATACATCATCAATATCCCGCTTCTACAAGTTTTTACCATTAATTAAGTTAATTAACAGTTTGCGAATACAGATTTCTTTTTAAGCTCGATTTTATTATGTTAGGTGATTTAATGCAAGTAGAATGCATTGATCATATGTAAAAATGTTTGATGATAACGTGTTGTAGATAACAGGTTTTTTTTTTTGCATGTATCAAACGATCAATGCTATATCATTTCACAAAACAATTAAAAGAGGAAATCCTTGACATACAGCTGTCACAGACCAGCTCGATGGGAAATTGTGATTACGTTGTCTCACACACAGGAAATGTGAGTTTATTGGCATTTGTGTAAGAGATCTCTCACCCCATGCTGTGACTGCCAGGCCAGTGCCATCTGCTCATCCCAGCCAGCCTCACAGAGGAAGCCCAAGACTATGCCACCATAGGTAATCCCACTACCCACAATTCCCAGCACCTCGGGGTCAGTCCCTGACAGCTTGCTGGGCCTCGGCATAGAGGAGACAGTGGGAGACCGACACAGGAGAGCATCTTTCAGACATGACAGAAACATGATCACATTGACATGATGAGAAATGGCACATCTCGGATTTCTGCTTAAATGTGTTGTTTACACCACATACAGCTCATCGTGTGTGACTTGAATCACTAATTATTGCCGTAATTAACGTTACCGAAATAATTAGTCTCTGGAAATGTGGCTAAGTTCGAACCAATGTGATAAAAAATGTCTATACAATGTCATCATTTTAATGACGTTCATTTTTATTAGATTCAATGTGATCAAATATTTAAAAGGATAGTTCACACAAACATTTATGTTCTGTCATTATTTACTCCAACTCATTCATTATCTTTTCAGCTTAGTCTCTTTACTAATCTGTGGTCGCCACAGCGGAATGAACCGCCAACTTATCCAGCACATGTTTTACGCAGCGTATGCCCTTTCAGCCACAACCCAACACTGGGAAACACCCATACAGTCTTGCATTCACACACATACATTACGGCCAATTTAGCTTACCCAATTCACCAATAGCACATGTCTTTGGACTGTGGGGGAAACCGGAGCACGCGGAGGAAACGCACGCCAACACGGGGAAATACCAACGGACCCAGCTGGGGCTCGAACCAGTAACCTTTTTGCTGTGAGGCGATTGTGCTACCCACTGTGCCACCGTGACTAATAAAATATTATTTACTGTCACCATAGCAAAGATAAAATAAATCAGTTATTAGAAATGAGTTATTAAAACTATTATGTTTATTGTTTAATGCACTTCCTTGACAGATTTCATTCATTCATTTTCCTTCTGCTTTTTCCCTGGTTTATCACGGCAGAATGAACCGCCACTTACTTGACAGATTTTTATATTTTTAATTTCAGGTGGTTTGTGTACTGTGTTTTATGCTTGGTAAAATAAGTTTTAATTGCATCTTTAGTGATTTTCAACTAATTAAAATCATTTAAATTTAAAGTCCAATAGGTGGATTTAGAGGTTTTTGCAAAAATAGCACAAGTCGATTTAGCTGGCTTTGACGCAAAAGAAAATTTACCTTGGTAAAAACCAAAGAATTGTCTAAAGTGACATTTATGAAAAAACAGTATTTTATTTACTAGCTAATAACCTTTTCATTACATATAAAACGAAACTTCTGAACCTAATCAGAGGAGCCTGATAGAAAATGCCCATTTACAAGAAAAGAGGTCTAACGGATTTAGAGAGTTTTGCTTCTAAACTCTTCATATATACAGTTGCCATCAGAATTATTAGCCCCCCTGAATTATTAGCCCCCTGTTTATTTTTTCCCCAATATCTGTTTAATGGAGCGAAGATTTTTTTTCAACACATTTCTAAACAAAATAGTTTAAATAACTAATTTCTGTTAACTGATTTATTTTAGCTTTGCCATGATGACAGTAAATAATATTTTAGTAGATATTTTTCAAGACACTTTAAGTGACATTTAAAGGCTTAACTAGGTTAATTAGGTTAACTAGGCAAGTTAGGGTAATTAGGCAAGTTATTGTATAATGATGGTTTGTTCTGTAGACTATCGAAAAAATATACAGCTTAAAAGGGCTAATAATTTTGACCTTAAAATGGTTTTTAAAAAATTAAAAACTGCTTTTATTCTAGCTGACTTTCTAAGACTTTCTCCAAAAGAAAAAATATTATAGGAAATACTGTGAAAATTTCCTTGCTCTGTTAAACATCATTTGGGAAATATTTTAAAAAGAAAGAAAAAAATCAATTAATTAATAATCAACTAATTATTCTGACTTCAACTGTACACTGATTAAAGCATCATTTTATTGTTAACTGAGTTCATATTTATTTTGCTGTACAAAAAAAAGACTAAAATAAGAATTGTAATTGTATTTTCAATAGGACACTTTTAGATTTCTTGTGTTGGTTATCATTTTTTAAAATGCAAAATTGAAGACAGCTGGAGAGCCATAGGTTCCCTACCACTGTTCTAAATATATTAGAAGAACCCCAAAAAGGCTTTAAATTCATAAACACTACAGACACACAGACTCCGATTTTGTCCATTTTATACACTGACAGCAATCAAACTGGATACCAATAAATTATGATATCAAATGAACATTAAATGGTCAAAAGACATTAAAAAATAACATATAGAGTGTTTGCATGTAAGGTCACCGAGCTACGCATATTGATATGCTTGTATGTATGAATCAATTCATATGAGTTAAATTAACTTTTATGACACCATTATGAAGTCATTTTAGCATTATTCATCAGCTTTGTTTCTTTATACAATTACCCACAAATACTAAAAGTCACACAACGTGTTTGAAACGTTATGCAGGTCATATAATAATTTTCTTTTTTTGGTTCGAACAACTGCTTTTGTTATTAAATTAAGTATTCTGATTCACAAGCTTTGAAAAACATTTACCTTTCTGATATCACTGGCAGGTGCAGCACTTTGGCTCCAGCGGGGAAATAATAAGATGAGGAAATCTGTCAGAAAGGATGACCAGTGAGTGAAATCCCATCTTGGTTGTTTTCCGTGTGCTATTTTTGATTTGTTTGTTTCACGGCGTTGAATCAATGGTCCTGTCAAGAGTGGTCAGGCCATATTGCTGTGGATAAACACATGAGAGCGAGTACAAGGCCTGTGCCCACACACACACACACAAAAATCACAAACAACTTGAAAGCCGAACGCTCTAAAAACACTTTGCTTCACACATTGGGCTCTGCAGCAGACAAGCTGTCAAAAGAATAATGATAATTTACGGACAGGAGAACAAAGCAAATAATCATCGTCTTAAATGGAGCATGAGGAGTGCGTATGGTTGAGAGTAGCCCCCTCTCTCCATCTACACGCACTCCTTTACACAGAGCAACCTTGACATGCACACAATTAACAGATGTGAATACATGCATGCTGAAGAGAAGCACATGCAATCATGTACAAAAGTTGCACGCTGCAGTGCTCTAAAAAAAGCCTCAAACATGAATCACGTTAGCTCAATAGTTTTGAAGGAAAGTAAGCTAATTGGTTGCAAAGCCATAAAATATGCACAAAATCGTTCTCTACAGAAAAAACACATGTGCATCACATGATAAAATTCCATGTTTAACTGAAGCAAAACATAAAACTTGCAGGTTTGGAATATTTTCATGTGAAAAAAAGAGCACTTTTGTCAATTTGGAACCAATGTTTCCGTGCTTGTTTCACATGTGTTCGGCATATTTCAAACACATTTTAGCAAAACCTGAACATGTTGCTCCAGGTAGTTTCGTTGCATGCTTCAGATGGCAAATCCACTAGGGGGTGCTGTCTACATTTTTGCAAATCTTATGGCCCGTTTCTACTGAATGGTATGGTATGGTATGGTACAGTACAGTACACTTTTATTTTCACTGTCAAACGGTACCTAAAAGCGAACCGTACCGTACCACTTTTTGGGTACCCTCTTGAAAGGGTACCTAGCATGGCAAAAGGGTACCAAAAGGTGGAGCTAGACCCGCAGCTGAATGCTATTGATTTACAGAGATACGTCACACAAGCCAGGAGAATGAAACTAAGGAACCGCCATTTTTAAATACACAGCTGAGACATTACATTGCAATACTATATACAAATTATAGCAAGCCACAGTCGACCAAAACTCAAACAAACCTTGTCGTCATCTTAATGAACAGCCACAAAGCCAAGAAGAACAAAATCTGCCATGTCCTGTTGTTGTATTACGAGGCCATCTAAAAGTGTGAGCGGTTTCTGTCATATCACAAACATACACAATTTTTCAAGTCTGAACTAAACAAAGTGGGGTGACGGTTAAGCAGGTCGCACACCGGAAGCGCCATACATTTCAGAATTCTAAACATAGGTTTCTATCAGGGTACACACACCGGCGCCGCAAGTCGGCGGCTGTCCGCGACGCCCAGCCATGACTCAGGACACTGTTAATTTCTCTGCTGCGCCACAGAGCGCCATCTGATTAGTTTAATGTTAAATATCATGCGAATGTCCGCGTCTGGTGTGTGATACTTTTAACTGTCATGTGCGTGCCGTGTCGCGGCACCGAGCGGCCCTTCCAGTGTGCGACCTGCTTTAAGGAGTTAAAGATGAAAGTAAAATATAACGTTTTTAAGTTTTACAGTTCATATTGAAAAGCAAAACCACAGCATTCTATTCCACTCTAATGTTTTTTCATAGGTTTCGCAAATAAAGTTTGTACAAAATTAAATTGCTAAAATCACATATGAAATTGTGGGATTTCAGCAAATGTTGATTTGTAAATACTGGAGTACACATTTGTTCATGTGATCACATGAATTTTAGATGGAAAATACTCCTAAATCGTTTTTTCACATGCATTCCACATACTTCACATGTGATTTTAACATTCACATGTGAAGATCTGTTTTTTAGGTAAACAGCACCATCAAAACCAACAAACAAACAAAAAATATATTCTCCATAAAATCAATAACAACTCATCAACCTAACAATCAAACTTGTCGAGTGTCCACTGACTCTGATTTTAATCCTGTTCAATGTCAAACGTCATCTCCTCTGAAAAGCCTATAGCATCCGCTTACAGCACGCCAGCAGATCTCATTAGCATGCCAGACAACGAGACAGAGCGACAATAGATCACTTCTTCATTACAATGACTCTAATTAATGATGTTAAAAGCCCAAATTAAAAAAAGGGAAAAGGAAAATATCTACCTTTTCACTGACTGAAGCATACCCACAATGCCTGCACAGAGGGAGTTTAGCAGTTTAAACTTTGAGCTAAAAGTTTAAATTAATTTCCAGTGTTCCTGTCTGAATAGCGCAGGCCATGGGCAATACGTGAGCTTGATGAGAGCACAAGTCCGCTAACAGGATTTGGAGACGCGCTTTACACAGGCTCCGTTCGGCTAAACTTTGGATAATCTCACTAGGTTCTAACATAGACACATTGTTTCTCTTATTGTAACAGAAAACGCTGGCAGCGGATTGAATGTAACAAGACCGATCACGTTGAGCTACTTTGAAAGCTCTGCCTTTTTGAGCTCGGCAGAACACACGAGAAGGGTGAAATTGTCTTTGCCGTGGCTAAGATGAAATTCATCGCAAGGCCATCAGCACTTAATACTCGTCTGCGACTTTTGGAACGCAGGCTTTCTGGGGAAATGATGAATCGGGCTGTTGTGCGCTTGTAATAACCCCCGTCGAATGCAAATGAGAGCTGAAGGAGCCGTAAGACAAAAGACACATTAGCAAAGAACTCTATCCCAATCCGACAAAGAGTTCTGGCTGGCACAATTCACACAATTCAAGTAAGATAAATCCACAGCATTTTCTCTCTGCTCTTTGGGAAAAAGTCTTGAATTCTGAAACGCACATTACCGCGACCTTCAAGCACCCTTCTGAGCTCTTCATGGATCAGACTTCAATACCCTACAGAATGTAAAGTGAATCCCATGTTTTAGCAGTCTTAAGAGATGGTTTAAGAACAACTTAAGTGGTATAATGTCAGGAGTGTACATATACCATTATGACACGGCCTGATCTCATTTGCAGTTATATGTCATACTAGCAATTCTACTTTGTTTGTTTGGATATTTACTATGAAACATAAAATACACTCCTAAAAATAAAGGTGCCAGGAAGAACCAATGAAGGGTTTTTCACCGCGATGCTATAGAAGAATCTTTTTTTCTACTGCAAAGAACTTTTTAAGGGTGTATGGATTTTCAAGGTTTTTCATGGAACCAATGATGACAATAAATAACCCTAATTTTATAATTGTATAGACAAAGTGACTGCATGCACAATGTGGAAGCATAAACAGTTGAAGTCAGAAATATTAGCCCTCCTGAATTATTAGCTTCCCTGTATATTTTTTCACAATTTTTGTTTAACGGAAAGAAGAAGTCACATTTCTAAACATAATAGTTTTAATAACACATTTCTGATTTATTTTTGCCATGATTACAGTGCAAACAGTAATATTTTACTAGATATTTATCAAGACACTAGTATTCAGCTTAAAGTGCCATTTAATTAGGGTATTAACCCTTATGTGCTGTTGGGGATGTTTTCATAAACTCTGGGGTGATGTTGAGTCTTAATTTATCCATAACTTTTTCTGTGCTTCAGCTAGCAGAATGAGTTTTGGTGACAAATCATATTTTCACACACATTTTGAGAAAATGCAGATTTTTTTTTTAAAGTCAACAATACACTCAAATTTACTACCATTTTATTATGTTCGGGATGAAAACATCCACTAAACTAATCAGTCATAGTTTTGAAATAAAAAAATGTGGTTATAATGAAAGTGAAAGGGGCAAAAACAGCCATCAACAGTAAATTAATCAAAATGCATTACGAAAAATCCAGTCCGTAATTACTTTTTATGCTGAAAATGTGTCATTTTGTGTATTTTTTTTTTTTTTACCAAATCAGTGACATAATTTGTGAACTTGTCAAATAAAGAGTTAAAATGCTGTAATTTTCTGCATTTTTGCAGCAGTTTAATTCAGTGGATGTTTTCATCCCTAACATAACGGTTAAAGCAAGCTGGGCCATAAAGGCAATTCACTGTATAAGTGTTACAAACCGACATGTAATGCGAAGGAGGAAAACAAGGTGAGGATCCAAACGCAGCAATAAACCTATATTTATTAAACAACCAGAACAAAACAAAACCAGAATAAACTAGGGAACACACGGCTATGACGGGAGCAACGAAAATACAACAAAGAGAGGGGAAACAAACTGATATATATAGTCCTAGTCATCAAAGGAGATGATCCACAGCTGTGTGTGTGTGATCATGGACTAAC
>NC_079451.1:22294925-22339925 GCF_903798145.1 Danio aesculapii | reverse complement strand
ACCTTTACTAATGAATAATCATGCGGTTTACCCTGTGTACCTGTGCTAATAAATAAATGAAGCACTGGGAGATTCAGGAGAACAAATGAAAGGCTTCCTATATGTCACTAACATGGACTCTAATAAGGATAATATTTCATATTTAACCTTCATAATATATTTGCTTTACAACTGCAGGTTAACTATGTTTATATAACTTTAACTGTTCAAAGCTATTAGTTACTAGTTAATTAGCTTAAGTTATTATTCATTCATTCATTCACCTTCTTTTCGGCTTAGTTCCTTTATTAATCAGGGATCACCACAGCGCAATGAACCATCAGCTTATCCAGCATATGTTTTTTTTTGCAGCAGATGCCCAATTCACCTATAGCGCAGCGCATGTCTTTGGACTTGTGGAGGAAACCCGAGCACCCTGAGGAAACCCATGCCAGCAAGGGGAGAACATGCGAATTCCACACAGAAATGCCAACTGACCCAGCCAAGGCTCGAACCAGCGACCTTCTTGCTGTGAAGCGACAGCGATACCCACTGTGCCATCGCGCTTTCTGTGCCATCGCGCTTTCTGTGCCACCGTGCTTTCTGCTAAAGTTATTAGTAATTAATAATTATATGGTAACTATTGTAACAAACTTAACTTTCTAAATTTGATTGTAAGGAAATAATGTGCACCTTTTGTAAGGCTGAATTCAAACAACAATTATTGTGAAAAGTGCTTTACAAATAAACTTGAATTGAATGTTGAATTGTGAGTCAAAAAAATACCCATGACCATTTTAAGAGCAGAAAACAAAACTCTGAATTATGTTTTTTTTTTTATCTTGAAGATTGATGGCTTTTTCTAAAATGATCCCAACATTAGAAAAAAATTTGCTTGTTTTTATATTTTCATAAAAGCTGTGCACATACAGTATAGGGCACAACAATTGTCATATAGGGGTCCATTTTGACCTGGCAGCTATAAAACAATTTTCTACAGGCACACACATGCACACTTCAAAACTGTTTAAACATTCATGAAATACTGTACGCTGACGAGGGAAAACCTAGACATTCACAGAGTTTGCTATGAATGATGAGGGTGCTTTTTTATGCAAAATAGATTTGAGAATTGAAATTAAATGCTGCTGTTCTATTTTAGAGGTTTAATGATGGCGGGTTATTTTTTGACCCATGGACAAACGGAAATGTAGAAATGCTGAATTTTAAGACCACACAAGAGGTAATTGACCAAGAAAAAAATGAATGTATGACCTCTTCCACAGAAGATATTCCCAAAAATTTAACAATAAATAAATTTGAGACACTATACAAATTAGTCAAAATAACTTAACCGGGTTTCTGCCGGTTTGAGCAAGTTAAATTTAGGACTTTTTAAGACATTTTTAAGACCATTATGAATGAAATTTCAGACTCATACAGGGCTAAACGCTAAGGAGATTTTCGAATGGCCCAGATTTTATTTGCGCTATCAAAACAATTAATAATGTACAATTTATTACATTTAATACTGCAATAATAATTTAAGAAAAAAGTAAAATATTTTAGATATTACTTAACTTAGATTCATTTTTCAATATTGTGTCAAAACAAGCGAGCTCTAGTTGTACAAATACACTTTTTTTTAACATTAACTTGAAAAAAAAGTTGACAAATATTTTAAAGATTTTAAAAACTATAATAAACTAAATGTATGCACAACAGTCTGTCCAGGTCAGTGTCCTCAGCAGTAAACACATGGAGAACTATAATTAATGGGGAAAATAATTAAACCATTATGGTAAATACACTGTAAAAACTGGCCGAGATTTCAACGGTAAAAAACTGTAAAAATGCTATACAGTATAAATCCGTAACCTGGTTAACGATATGTTTCCTTAATATATACGACGAATAACCTTAAATTGACTTTCCCAGAATTCCCTGTATGGCACATCACTTTTTATGCTTTCTGTTGACATTACTATGATCTTTTTAGTTGTTTCCCCATCAGTTCTGTACATTAGAGATTTATGTTACATTTAATGTTGATAAACAATGTTTATTTGTAAAAATGAGAACTTACTTTTACGGTTTGTACCGTATTTTTAACGGTAAAGTACTAGCAACCACAGCTGCCGCTTTTTCACCGTAAATTTACGGATTTTTTTTTACAGTGTAGAGTAAAAATTACATTTTTAAATAAAAAGTTAAAAGTTTTATTGAAATTAATTGTTGGTGATTGGATGGGTGTTGGCCAGATTGGGTAGCTATACATGAACAAAGGAAAATTAAGAGCTGTTTAAAAAAAGATTTAAGACCTACAACACAATATTTCATTAAATTTAAGACTTTTGAAGGCCTAAAATTCTGTTTTTTAAATTTAAGACATTTCAAGTCTTTTTAAGACCCCGCGGATACCATGTTTAAAGAACATTAGAGATGTAAATAAAAACAAAACAAATGAATAAAGGAAAAAAGAAATAAGTAAAACATTAATAGAGTATATAATAACATTTTACTGATAATAATGTTTGACTGATATAATAATGTGAATGACTTCCTACAGCACATTTTATTCAAATATACACAAATAAACATACAGCTTACCCTTCATGTGTGAGTCTGTTTTTTCAAACCAACCGCTAACAATGAAAAAACTAATCCCTAACAAAAAAATATAATACTAAACATAAACTATAATATTACAAAACTAATGATGGGATGCAGGAATGATATGTTGTAAATATGTTATTACATCTTAATCTTCATAAAATACAATCACATAAACTGCATTTATCTTCATTTGACATCACACACACATCCATATGCATGAGATTATAGTCAAAATCAGTCTGTGGCCTCACTAAAAAGCATCGTTACGTACTTTAAATAAGGTTTACAAGCAATTGAGTTATGTTTAAATATAACTTGGATGTAAGCCACAATATGCTACATTCGCATGCATTATAATTAGCCCTAATACTACAGTACACTCATGTGATGCCAGTGTTGATTAAGTGAACGCACAGAAATGTGTGTTAAGGTGTAGCGCTGGAGTGAGGTGAGAGGCGAGGGAAATCTGCTATTCTATATGTCAGGTGTGTGGAGTCAATGAGGCTTGACTGTGCTGGGCACCAGCAGGACTTTTCATGGTCCAGTTGTTAGTTGCATATCAGTTACAGCAAATCAGTAAAATAAATGAGTTGTTAAAAGCTCAAGTTACGCCAGAATGCCAAACCTCCCCAGGCTAATTCTTACAGTTGTCCTTCTAACATCCTACACATGTGCTTTTGTTTCTGTAAGAACATTTCTTTTTAAAATATCCCATTGTCACCACTGCTTTGTGCTGCTCTGTGTTTTAATCATACAGATTTTGTTGCTAATTGTTTCGTGCCAGTTATCACTGCTACTAATAATTCATTCAAAATCAACAGGCATTAATTTTGTAGTTGTAATCTGTCTGTAGTTATTTAAGGGTTATGTGCATTGACCAAGCATATTTTAACAAAAAGGATAGCACCAACTCCATATGTCGACACACTGGCAGTTTTAAAGTGAAAATTCTGTATGTGATTATAAATTCAAATTAAATTGCGGATTAGTGGTGCAAAAAGTTTAATGCTTTATCACATACAGTATCACATACACTAAATACCATACAGTAAACCTAACTGAGAGTGTTAAGGGAAAAGTGTGGCATTGTACCAGGTGAGTTACCAGGCAAGTTTACCATAATAGATGCCCATAATCATGATTTACATGAAAAAGAATAAAGGTTGTTGAAACTTTGCTGTTCATTTCAGCTTCAGTCTTAATAAATATTTTACATTTTATATTTCATTAGATTTTTTTATTAAATAGTTAGCGTTTCAACATTTTTATTTCAGCTAAGGCAAACATTTTAACTTATCATAAAAATTTCTAATCAGTCATCTAATACAGAGGTTTTAAAACTGGGGTGCACAAATGAATGTAAATTAAAATAAAGAATTATAAATTAAATATATAAATGAATTATACATCAAAATAAACAAATTAAATCATCTTAATATCTTTAACACTTACATAAACATAAAACAAACATTCAAATAAATTACAATTAGTATATACTATAGTAATACAATATTAGTAAAAAAAAAAATCACTAATAATCCACTAATAGTTAAATGGCTAAATAATAATTTGAACAAAAATAACTGATTAAAAGCCATTTCTTTTTATTTGATTAAAGCAAACAAACATACATGAATTAGATTCACTTAATTGAAGGCATAAATTATTAAAATAATATTTAATTAAACTATAATATTGTATTATAAACTTAACAATAGAAAGTACAAATTTTCCAAATATTAATAATGTTATATTAATAATATGAATATTGTACATACCTTCTGCATTTTAGGTTATATTTGGAGATTTAGTGGCATTTAAAGTACTGAAACCTCAATTTAAAAATTAAACTTCATTAATTTTAGCATTTTATACCAATAATCCTTTATGTTTTTAAATCTGCATTTGCCAATTGCACCTAGAGTAACGTGCACTGTAAAGGGGGATGGTGGGATTACAAAATAAAACAGATGACACAAGTGGACATTGTCATGGTTTTGGCACAGCTAATTAAAGCCTGTTTTTCCTGATCGGGCTCAGTGAGTGACACTGTGATTAATAGCGGTAAATAATGGGAGATGAGGCTGTGATTCTCCCTCCGCACACCTGTGTGCTGCGTGACATATTGCAAGACTGACTTTAGAAGGCCGACATCTGGTGCCTGCTCCTCTCGCTCCCAATATTTAAAGATGAGGCGCTGAAGCCAAGTCACACTTCAGCATCAACCAAGAATTTGTGTGTGTGTGTGTGTGTGTGTGTGTCCACATTAGGCCTTCTTCTTCAGTCACTATCACAAAATAATCATTGATTTAAATACTGTGAAATCAACATGTATCAGAATAGATTTTTGCATGCCATTTAAGGTCACTGCTATGAAATAATAAATGGTAAATCAGGTTGGCAGGAGAAATGGAGACAGAACGGATCTCTAATCTCAAATGAAGGCTAAAGCGCATGTAATTCCTTTAATTCATCTAATGGTGTTCGGTACAGGCTGTGATCACATTTCAAATTCAGATCAGATCAGCCAGATTGTATAACACCATTCATTGTGGCAAATGTGACAGGCTTATAGCATTAGAAAAAGTTTTATGGACTGTTTTTTTTTTTTTTTTTGCCTTTATGTACAGTAAGTATACATGAAAATGATTCTTTCTTGTTAATTAATTCTGGCATCATGCTATATTTATTTAAAAATGAATTTTAACAGCAAACAGTAGTGGCCACAAGTGATGCCCAAATAAGACATTTAGTAACCCACAAGTTTAATTAAACTATATAAATTTGTGAAACTTGCTGTGTTGGGAAGAAAACCCATTTTTTTAGGCTGGCCAGTCTCAATTGTAACAGCTTGAATCTATGTTAAAGGTTTAAGAAACCCTGGAGTACTTTTTGAGAGTTTATTTGATTTATGTGTGTTAAGTATAATTTAAGACAACGCTAGAACCTGTCAGCTTTAATTGTGGGGAAAGCTGGATAATTCTGAGCTTTTGTCAGCTAATTTCATCTTCCGAGTTTAAAATCATTATTGGGGTGGGATTAAAATTAGTGATGTAGCGCTATCTGCCTGTTCAGAGCATCGACTGTAAAAGATATGGATGTAGTATCCGTGACATCACCCATAGGTTTCTGAAGAGCGTAAATGAAGCTACAAGTAGGCGTGGCCATCAGTCGCCATTTTGTTCGCGCGTCATCGCACCCACCGGGAGTGTCCAAATAAAGGCAAAGAGGCGGAGCGTCAGTGGAGCTACATATGCCTGCTAGCATTTTGCTAAGACAGCCTTTTCTTTGGGAGAAACGCTTAATACTTCATTACCTGCGACTCGTTTGTGTTCTGACCACATGGGTTTGGTAGTCTACTATAGCAATAAAGTGTTTAGTCTTTTAAAAACACTGTTGTAATACATTGAGCCACTAAGCATTGTTCTTATGATGTTTTTCTACATGAGGAAAATGTGAATTACTTCCAAATGCTTCAAATATAGTCTGTGTCAGTAAATGCAAGTCTATTTACGAAATCCAGGTATAACACTGTGTGACAAGGTTTCAGATGACTGCTCTATAGCCTACAGCTAATCAATCTGTCAGATTCTGGAGTGCATTTAAGTTCTCAAGAAAATTATAAATGATAAATGATCTTAAATAAAACAAATACATTTGTACATATGGTACATAAGTAAATAATTTCACTCACCTTGGAAAATGGAGGCAACGTGAATGGTTTGTGAGTACAATTAAGTGCACACAGCATGCCATATTATCTGATAATTGTAGGAAATAATTCCAAAAGTCAATTGACTGTGTAAAGCCACATAAAACAAAACAAAAATATGATGTATATGCCGAGTTCAGCGGCTAATGAGCGACCAAGTGATGGTGACCAGCGAGACCTAGCTATCACTCAAGTGGCCACACCCTTAATTATGCAAACTTAATATAACAACTGCTGAAAACATAGGCTGTGGATAAAATGTAATGTAGCAAATGTTCAGTTTCTTGCACAGGCCAAATATTTAATGCAGCTTCACAAGACCTCAATGTATAGCAACCCTTGCGCATTGGGAATACGTGTCCAAGTCTACGTTTTTGCATATGCGCCATTTACATAACCTTCTTTTATGTATCCATGTAAATCAACTAACCAATACTTTTCCCTAAACCCAACTGATAGTGTTTTAAAAAGAAGACAAGACGAGAAAACTGCATCGAGACTGATTTCACGTTGCTTTTCATACCTTGTTTCTGGAATGGCCTTCACTGGGCTTGAACTCAGTCCGCTCTGTGTCCTAAGTACAACACCGTACAAGATGAGCTACCAAGCAAACTGACCAAACCGTAAAAGTTGTCCATACGGATTTAAGCGGGCAAGGTGAATGCATTCAATTATAAATCACTGATGTATTTAAGTTGTTTTGTGGCATTTATTCAGTGCTGTGTGAAGAACTGTGCAAAAAATACTATTCGGCAATAATATGTCCCTGTAAACTTCAGTAATGCGAAAATGAACTACAGTTGTTTGCGTCATACCACCCTGTAGGGTTCATTTTACCCAGAAATCACAGGCAACCGTATGCTGAAGCACATTTTTGAAGAAATCTATATATGAAGAGGTCAGATGCAAAAGCCGCTAAACACCACTTTCGCCAAAAATGAGATAATGAGCTAATGACATTACGCGAATGCTTTAGGCATGTAGTATATGCTCAACAAATAGTTTTGCTTGAAATCATCTAAATCACAGCATCAGCCCATTCAGGAATAACAGTTTGTTGGCAAAAGCCTCCAAACGCCACTTGCCTTTGACAGCAAAAGCTGCTGTGTCCCGAGAACCCCGAGATCAGAAGGCGCGAATCAAATCATATGTTTTTAATGTATCGTGTTGATAAACCAGCTTTTATGAGGAGAGTGTTTAATTCTGATTCAGATTTAGGTTTAAAAGATGTAGTTCAGTGAACTGCATGAGCCTGTCCGACTCAATGGGAAATGAAAACTTCCCTTACCTCAAAACTCTGTGCTTATAACTGTGCATTATAAGAAAAAAGAAAACAAATTGTACAGTCAGAAATGTAACATGCATTCATAATGTTTTTTTTTAATGTATTATTTTTCAGTGACTCTACTTTGAGTCCAATTGACTATACATTAAACAGCAACTCCATATTACAAAAGACAAAGTTAAACAAGATGCCGTTCTTTTCACATGGATGCCATGATATTAGATTAGATTAGATTAGATTCAATTTATTGTCATCACACATGTACAAGTACAAGGCAACGTATAATCAGAAGAGACGAAAAAGAGATGTTAAAATGAATTGAATTGATAATATTTTTATAGTATTTGCATTTTGCACATACTGTAGCATGTTATGATAGCTGTGAGAAAAAGGAATATGTTTTATTCATTTTATTTTAATGTTAACAATTCAATTTTTTTTTTTATCAGAATGTTTCGCACTGTACATTTTACAGTCCATTATTTAAATCTAAGAAGCTTTACAATGTTTACATTGTTCTGCTTACATTAAATCTAAATACCAAATATTAGAAATGACAACAGATTGTTAAGATTTTATTAATGTCAGTTTAAATGTTATTGACTTAATGAACTTACTAGACAGATTTCATTCATTAATTTTCCTTCAGCTTAGTCCCTGATTTATCAGAGGTTACCTCAGCGGAATGAACCGCCACTTACTTGATGTATTTTTTATATAGTAAAATTTATATATATAGTATTCAATTCAGTTATATATTTATGTATTTTTAATTGTCAATGGCTTGTGTGTGATTTATATTTGGTAAAATAATTTCTAACTGCATCTTTAGAGATTTTTCAACGAATTAGTCTTGTCCCGATATGTGGATGTAGATGTTTTTGAATAAAAAGCACAAATGGATTTAGCAGGTTTTGACGCGAAAGAAAATCTACCTTGTTAAAAACCAAGGAATTGTCTAAAGTGACATTTATGAAAAAAAAGCTATTTTATTTACCAGCTAATAACCTAATCTTTACATATAAAATGAAACTGCTAAACCTAATCAGAGGAGCCTGATAGAAAATGCTTGTTTACAAGAAAAGAGGTCTGATGGATTTAGAGGGTTTTGCATCTAAATTCTTTATATATACTCTAAGCACATATTTCAAATAAGCCTCTGTTGATGTATGTACTGTATAGTCAAGACCCACAGGTCTTGATTGTATTTTGCTGGTAGATTTTAATTCACTCTCAAAGTGCCAGTAACTTTTAACATTAATTTAGTAAATAACCAAAAAACATGATTCCCTAACAATCTGCTCTAAACTTCTGCTGAAGAAAAAAGTCACCTACTGTACCTCTTGAGTAAATTAACAGCAAATGTTTCATTTCTGTGTGTACTGTCCCTTTAAGTTATTTAGTGCTTTGAGCCTACCAGAGGATTTTGACTGGTGTCATCCAACACTGCCCTGACGTGGAGGAGGTGTGCCAAAAGACTGATGGGTTAATTACCATAAGGACTTTCTCCAGTTCTGGAAAAGGCAAAAAAAGAACATGTAATTAATTGATTGAGCTTCACTGTGAGCAAGAATGAGGTTCTTTTTAAGAAAGTACAAAGACTAAAGATTGAAATGAATCATGGCCAGTTTAAAGAGACAAAGAAGCTCACTTTTGAGGGAATGATTCATTTATGTAATGCTATTATGAAGCCCACAGTTACGTTTGTTATTATTCAAGGTGAACCCTGACAGTAGCATTAAAATGGAACATCAGCCATAACATTTCTTTTTTATTTATTAACATCACATTTCCAATTTGTCCTGGGGGGGAGGGGGTGCAATCTGCTGGCATCTTAAATGCTTTTCTTCTCCTTGGATCCCTCCAGGGCAAAACTTTTCTCTGACTTCCTGTTGTGTCTTCGCCTTGTTTTGCAGGGCACTTCCTGCCTGCAGAGGAAGTTAATCAGCTCTTTAGCCTCTCAGCAGCCGTCCTGTATCTGCCCCTGAGCTCTGGAGAAGGGTCAGGCCATCCAGTCAAGACCCCCTTTGATAAAGCTTTGTATTCAGGGCGATTGGTGAAGATAACACAGCGTGCTAGAATATACCCTGGTGCTGGTAGGCGAAGAATGTCCTTGTCTGGTCAATCTCTGAGGGCAATCGCCAGAACTCATGGGGTCCAATCTGATCTTGATCTTTAGGGCTCGCTGTATGTCTGAAGCTTTGGGTGTAACATTTGCGCCATGTCTAAAAATGCTCCTGTATCTGCACCAGCTGAGCAGCAATCAGACATGGCCAAAGGTCACAGGGTCACACATGTATGTGGTAATATCTAACAGTCCACTATAATCATCTAGATTCCAGCACACCATGCTACAGTATCAATAGATAAAGGAATCTAGATTTCATCTAAGAATGCACTACTTTGAGTTTCTTTCTTCTGTTGAACACAAACAAATATTTTCAGAAAAATGCTAGTAGCTGGCAACCCTTGAATTCCATAGTATTTTTTCTAATTATGGAAGTCGATGGGTGCCAGAAACCAGCATTCTTCAGAATATCTTCTTTTCTGTTCATCAGAAAAGTTTAAAACCACATAAGGGAGAGTAAGTAATGAAAAATATCTATTTTCATTTTTGGGTGAACTATCCCTATAAATATGCGCCACTTAAAATTAAAAATGTTTACACATTTAGCTAATCAAAATTAGCTTATTAAATAAAACCATTTTGGTAAAATAGCTTTGGATTTTAGTTTACACACATTACTGTTGAAAAAACAAATTTATTTTTAAAAAAAGTTGTAATTTTTGAAAAATCTATATTTTTATTATTATAAAAAATAATTAATATTTTATTAATTATATGTATTGATATTATATTTATTATTTTTATTATATATATATATATATATATATATATATATATATATATATATATATATATATATATATATATATATATATATACACACACACACACAAAATCTAAACTTTATATTATCTATAACTTCTATAAATCTATAACTTTATATTTATTTAAACAAATATTGCTATTTTCAAAATGTATTACTATTTTTTAATAATATTTATTAATATTATATTTATTATTTTTATTATTTATTATATTTATATTTATTAATATTTTTAGATATTAATATTATATTTCTTGAGCAACTCAACATATTAGCATGACTGGAGTAATGGCTGTTGAAAGTAATCGTAGTGTAATGTAGATACAGTGTATGTACAAGTTATTATACAACTATTTTCTTGAAATGGATATGCATATTTTTTATTCATAAAATATGTATTTATTTATAATCTGAAAAAAAGTAAAGTTAAGGCTTAGCCAAACGTGTTGGATCCAACATAGGCTCATTCTGAAAACGTAGCCCTATAATCGTTTCTGGAGATCGCGAATTATGTAGCCAGAAGTACGTATGGCTGCATTTCATTTTTAAAATGAATGCTACGGGGTGGTATGATGCCGTTCTTTTTTGTGCTCACCAGCTGACCGCTTACATCCCTATGGACGGCTTTCCCAATGTTACCAGTTTGTGTCGTTAGCTCGCCATGTACATCAGTGGACTTGAGATGCAAAGAGGAGTTGGCAACGACAACGGGGTGCGAGTCTGGTAAAGATCGGTTCCAGAAAGCAGGGAAGACAAAAACAGTATCCATAAAATAAAACAAACAAGTAAACATCAGGGTGAGAATGTGGTAAAATCGGAAAAAGTGGTAAAATCAGGTGAGGACTTCTCTTTTTCTACATTGTTTTTGAAAATTGTTGGCTGGGTTTAGGGAAGTGGGTGGGCGGGTCAATCAATACAATTGGTGGAGTTTAGGGAAGGAGGAGGGTGGGTCAATCAATCGGTCAGTCAGTCAGTCATACAGTCAGTCAAACAGCCAGTCACCAAAGGCCTCTGGGGGATTTACGCAAGAACAGCAGGCGCGAATGGCACTCGGGAGAGAAATTTGAGATCTCAAAAAGTGTACACAGCGGCCTCTGGAAGATTCGCGAAAACAAAAACTGCAAAAAACGTACCTCCTGGGACGTATTTGACAGTCACCAGAAATGTATATGGGGTACGTTTTCATAATGAGCCTGGGTTGGCTGGATCACTCAAACACAACACCCAAACCCTGCAACAAAAAGAGTTCAGTAGGTCACTGAGTAGTTCAATGTTTTGATGCATATTAAACTCTTTAAATTTAAATTCACTATTTACTCCCTACCGAGTGCTTTTAAGGCTAGAATATAAAGGTTAAATCCATTAATTTCCAATTACCGTACATTTACAAAGAAACATCTATGCTCTCTTAAAATGACAGGTACAGAGGTTAAAACAACAACCTCATAGTTTAAAAGTGAGATTTCGGCATCGATATTTTGTTCAAAAACAGCGCATGTTTATAAACAACGGTGACATTTATTTTGAATGGGAAAGATTGCTAATTTCGAGACTGCCAGTAATAACAAACAAGTCAACCAAGACTGGAGCTCTCGTCTCGTACGCAGAGCCGTTGAGATGAGAGGGCAGAAAGGAGCGGCGATAGGATTTGAAAGGCGTTACACTTGAGTGCCTCCATGATTTGCATTTAGCGACTGAGACACATAAATGGCGCCGGGCTGTACATCCAATTGTTTGTGGTCAAGCGGCGCAGAGTCAGTAATTAGGATGCTTTCCAACACCTCAGGGTCAGACCAGACTTTCTGTGAGCGATCACAAACAATTTGGATTTTCAACCCTCAAAATACTGATAATTACTACAACGGTGATAAGGAAATGGTGTAATTTGGAAATACGACTTATTTTATTGCGATGTAGTGAGGAAGGGATGGGGAGGAGTGAAGAACTCATCAATGAGTGATTTTTCTTTCTATTTTTTTTTTACAACATTATAAATTTGACGGGGGAGAATATGGAAGGGAAAATGCTTTTAGTGTGTGATTTATACGAGTGTGATGGGAGAATCATAGATCACCACAGCAAGTCGACAGGCGCTGATGGGCCATATGAAGAGCGCTAATGCCGTCAGAACAAAATGTAACCAATCTTTGGACGCTCTCAACCATGCAATATGCCTAATAGAAACTCCAAAACTATCAGGCTGTCAGAGGCTTGCTGCGGTAAAGGGCCCGGGTCGGGGAGATGTTAGATAGGAGACAAGTGGTATAAATTTACCTGTTGTGGACCCTCCACCCTCCACACACATGCCGTCTGATACAGGTAAAAAAAAATCCAAAAGGCTTCTTTTAATTTGGCCCAGGCAGATGTAATAGCAGTAAAAGCTTGTCTTCCTTGACATTAATTCATAAAAGATGCTCTTAGCCTCAGGTGAGAAAGAAGATAAAATAACAGGCCATAAACGAGCAACAAAATAACACATAAACAATGCATGTAACAGTGAGGCAATGGACAAATCAAAGCCACCAGTCAATCATGATACACTTCTACACTTCTGTTCAAACATCTGAGGCCTGACATTCTAAACAAATCAATATATTAATAAGAAAGCTACTAAACTGATTAAAAATATAGCAAAACTTTTTTAAAAAGTCAACTTTTGCATTAAAGCAATAAAATGCATTGAATGTTTTGGCTTGTAAAAAATATTAAATGTAAATAAATACATGAATAAATATTTTCCCAGTACTGAGTTGCAGCTGGAAGGGCATGCGCTGTCTAAAACATATGCTGGATAGGCTGGAGGTTTATTTCACTGTGGCAACCCCTGATGAATAAAGGGACTAAGCCAAAGGAAATAAATAAATAAATAAATAAATAAATAAATAAATAAATAAATAAATAAATAAATAAATAAATAAATGTTCTTTATCAGTTATTTGCCTTTAATCAATATTTACTTGGAATGTAGGACTGACTGCAAAGTTTGAACTAGGACTGACTGCAAAGTTTGAACTAATAAGATTATACTTTTAAGGTGAAGCTAAGCAGATATATTTCTAAATATCACCTTCTTAAAATTAAACCCAACATTGATTTTTATGATATTTTTATGTTTTCCTAAAAAACAAGAGCATGAATTGTCCATGGCAACCTTTAAGGCCAACTATTTTACCCTTTTCTCAAGATTTAAGATACGTCTTTTGTGCCTCCAGAATGCGTCCGTAAAGTTTCAGCTCAAAACAACCATCAGATTATTTATTATCCCTTTCAGAATATTGGATTTTTCTGCTCTGAACACATTGTAGCTGTTTTTGTTGCCTGTGCTTTTAATTCAAATGAGCTAGTTCCCCCCGCACATTGTCCTCACGTGCCTGTCAGCATGTGCCTCAATCTCTGGCTGCATCAGATAAACAACACAGTGACAGACATGAAGGAAGCAGATCTCACATAAGGTTTGTGAGAAATAGTACAGAAAGAATTTTCAAAATGACTATTTGATGTATTTGTTGTGGAGTTAATTCAAGCCTTTCTGCAATGATGAGTCACACACAATGCTGTTACAAAGTTCACGCACAAACACAAACACAGCGCGCGTGTTTAACTTTGTACTGTTTTTTGCACAGCAAATGTTACAGGATACACAGTAATATCCACTGCTGTATGGTAATCTGTTACGTTAATGTACAAAATAAACCTAATTTAAGGTCCACAAACCGGGACTTAAGCATGTTCTTTTAGTATTGTACTGACATGCGGCTGTGGTGATGAAGACGGTAAAATTGCTGTAATTCATTACAAACATGCACTGTTTTAAAAAAATGTTAAACTTGTAAAGCCATTTTTGATCATCCTTGATGATGATTGATGATCACAGCGAGCTGAACAGATCTTTTAATCCCAGTTGCTTTGTGTACGTCCTGTTTTGTTGATATGACTATGCGCATTACTACTAAGACCAGCCGTTACGCGGCTGTCAATCAATTTGACCTTAAAATAGGAGGGATTTGGATCCTATTTTAACGTCAGCAAATTTAAAAAAGAAACTTATTGTCTTTATATCACCCCAATATGACTGTGGACACACTATACCTACACACAGTCCTGTCAAAACAGCTTACAAAAGAGGATTTTCATCATAGGTGCCCTTTAATAGGTACAAACAGCAGGATCTGTTTCCATTCTGTTATTTCTCACTTGTCTTTTCACTATAGCTCTAATTGACTCTGAACCTACGGATGTGGCATCATGACAAACACACTAAACCACACCCACACCCCCACAAGGTGAGGCCTTTAATCACCTCTGTGCGCTCTGACTCTAATGTCCTAATGGAGAGTCACAGCGCACCTCAATGTATTTATCATAAAAGCCAGTGCTAGTGTGAAAACCTAAACAGTCTGACCTCCCTCTCTCTCCCTCCATTCCTACACTCCCCTGGTGAAAACATGTAATTCTACTTCCATTAACCAGAATATGCAGTCCTTCACGTTGGGGAGCGAGTGGGGCACGAGTTCAGCTCCTCTGCATAGGTGCCGCTCACATGATTCATTTTAAAGCAACCCTGGAGGTAAGCTGCCAAACCTTAGATTTTAGAACCTTCGTTTTTTTTTTTTTTTTTTTTTTTGAAGGAGGGGAGCGTACATCAGCTAAAATATTTTTGTTTAACATTGCATATACACAACATGTGTCAAATTTAATTCCAGCTTGTCATGTAATTTTATTTGGCCCACGTGAGCATATGATTCACACCAAATGCAAATGTATGTAAATGTGAGCAGATTACTTACAAATTCAATGCAAACTGCAAACTGGTTGACTGACTGTGGTTTGTTGAAACTTGAAATCCTATTTTAAAAACTATTATCACATTAGAATATATAAAGCTATCTTTATGTGAAGAGAAGCACAGGGACTTAATGCATATACATTATAAAAAGACTGCACACTGTATGTAGTTTATATTTATATAGATAGTTAATAAATTTATACCGTTAAAGCATGTTGTATTCCTTTCATTTAAAGAATTTGGGCACTATCATTTATTATTTACTATTAATTATTAATTATTTTAATATTGAGCTGTTAAAATAAAATCAAATAGAAATTGCAGCATATGACAGAAAACTCACAATTAGACCCCCTCACCCCACCCCACCCCTCCCAAATCACACAGCCAGGAGGAGAATACACTTATCTACTGTTTATATGGGCCTCTGTGATTGAGCTACTACCAACAACTTGATTTGCATTCTAAAATCTAAAGTCAAATGAGATGCAGAGCCCAGGTTTTAACCACTTGTGAACCACAAAGGCTATATTGGATTGTTAATGTTGCCCATGTCCAACCTGTGTTTAACCCATGTGGGACCCTTTTGTGTCCATCTGGGTTGCCCACATGAGACCTGCATGGTAGAACCATAGAGGCTCCACGTATGTTTGCACACTATAAAGCCATATAGTGACCACCTACTTGTGACCTACATAGGACCCACAAAGGCAGCTTATATGGGATAAATTGTGTTATATAAGTTTGCTCATTTGCCCATTGGATCTACATGGGTTTGGCCACATGTGACATTCATGGGTTTGCTCATGGGGGACCTACATTGGTTTGCCCATGTGGGATCTACAAGGGTTTGCCCATGTGGGACCTATGTGGCATTGCCCATGTGGGACAAATGTGGGACCTGCCTTGGTTTGTCCATGTGGGACCTACGTGGAGTCGCCCATGTGGGACCTACCTTGGGTTGCCCATGTGGGACCTATGTGGGATTGCCCATGTGGGACTTGCTCTGCTTAACCCATGTGGGACCTACAGTTGAAGTCAGAATTATTAGCCCCCCTGAATTATTAGCCACCCTGGTTATTTTTTTTCCCCAATTTCTGTTTAACGGAGGATTTTTTTCATCACTAAACATAACAGTTTTAATAACTCATTGCTAATAACTGATTTATTTTATCTTTGCCATGATGACAGTAAATAATATTTCAGTAGATATTTTTCAAGACACTTCTATACAGCTTAAAGTGACATTTAAAGGCTTAACTAGGTTAATTAGGCAAGTTAAGGTAATTAGGCAAGTTATTGTATAACAATGGTTTGTTCTGTAGACTATTGAAAAAAGAAAAGAAGCTTAAAGGGGCTAATAATTTTGACCTTAAAATGGTTACAAAATTAAAAACTGCTTTTATTCTATGTGCAATTGCCCATGTGGGACCTACCTTGGTTTGCCCATGTGAGACCTGCATGGGCTTCCCCATGAAAGACCTACCTGGGTTTGCCCATTTGGGACCAACGTAGGTTTGCCCATTTGGGACCAATGCTAGTTTGCCCATGTGGGACCTACAAGGGTTTGCTCACGTGGAACCAAGGTGGGTTTCCCATGTGGGACCTACATGGGTTTGTGTGGGATCTTTATGGGATTGATTATGTTTGCCCATGTTTAATCTGTATTTAAGTCGTGTAAACTCTTGTGTCTTGCCAATATTGAGCCAATACTGAGATAGTTTCCAAAGTTTTCTGTTTCTCACATGAGACAGTTATTTTGCCAAAACTGACATGATCATATCTATTATAATTTTGCAAATGATTAATTAAATTAAATGTTAAAAGCAACATATATAATTAAATAACAGTGAAATTTTATTACACAAAATTTTGTAAAAAAAACTGAAATTACATAATTTGACAGAATTAGTCAAGGTTGATGTTAATTTCTATGAGCAAATACCTTATTTGTACATGAAATGTATATACAACAAGTTATTTAATATATATCTTTAAGTTTATTGAATATGACTGATTATTTAAAATCAATGAAGCAGAATATAAATGTATATGTTTGCTTTAGAAAATTAATGTTAACCTAGGCATTTTTACCACAGAGAAGTCCATATACATTCTGTTAGCAATTAACCACAATACAGCCTGATTTTATGGCCAATTAGAGAACTGTGGGTTTATCAAAATCCAGCAATAAAGAAAAGATGTGCATTTGCACACCCGCAAACACATCTGGCTCCTGGTAGCCTTTTCTCTCTGCATTTATTCCAGTTTGTTAACCTTGTGCTTCGAGCTAAAGCATCGGAACAAGGCAGAGACACCTCACATGAGATATCTGCTCTTAAAAAAAACCTACATAGCCTGAGAGCCTGGCGTCTGATGCAGTGGTGACAGCTAGATGTGTCAACAGCGATCAAGACTGAAGCGGAGACAACAGGTACTCTGTTTCTCCATTTCTCTTGTCAGTCAGTGGATCAGAAGCTGCAGCTAGTAAGATCCTCGCGGCCCGCGCCAGCCCGAAGGCGACCAGCCGCCACCAGGCCTCCCGAAACGGGCAGATGTGACTATGGTTCCTGGCATTTGGCAAGACGGCTCAGCATCAAGCAGACGGGGATGGGGCCGGACAGAGCATCAGCTGTAGTGCCAGCACAGGGGGCCCTGGCACTGTCACAACATAACGGGGGCCGAGAACACTATCTCTCTTTGCCTCCTTTCTCAAATCTCCCTCCACAATCACCAGCAGCGCCACTGTCACAAACCATCACCGGCCCACAGGGGAAACTGCAAGTGCACAGCACAGAGGAAGAAGAGGAGAGCAGAGGATCGGACGCCCGCTCTAGCAAGCTAAGTGGCCGCAAAAGGCGCCGTCACATGCGATATAACATGCGTCCTCTTGAGGTGTTTTGCAATTGCCAAGTCGGGCACAGTAGAGCTTGCCAAAGCCAGATAAACAAACAAACTTGCAGGGGAAGACAAAACAGCATTTAGAAAAAAAAAGAAAAAGGTTAAGAAGATGATAACCCGCGGCCAGATGGGCACGGGGGGAAATTGCCGAAGACGTCTGCAAGATGTAAGTCTTGGCCTCGGCTTGAGAGGACAAATAGAAAATAAAGCTGCATTGAAGCGCTGGCAAAACAGAAAAGCCATGCTGTGTGTGTGATGACAGAAAAAAAAAAACACCACAATGCCGGAGTGTGTAAAAAAGCTGTCATGTGACAGTGAGCAGTGTGTGTCAGGAGCGTGACGTGTGGCGGTGTGACAGTTGTCTAGTTTCATCGGTGTGGCTGGTGGGGAAGAGGCAGCCCTGCGGATAAGCTCACACTAACAGAGCAAAGTTTCTTTCTTTCTTTGGCCTCTTGTCTGAGCTTCAGTGCATTAATCTTCATTAGGCTGCGACTGGCACCACACTGAAAGCATCGAAGCCTCGATTGTGTTACTCAAGCCCTTGTTGTGCGCAACACAACAAATGTCATGACGAATGATCCATTAGTGCACAACAGCTGCCAGTCATCACCACAAAAATCACAACAATCTCCAACACTACACATTTAGATACTGATTGATTATAGCTTGACAGTCATTGGTCTTTGGGGTATAATAATGGTTCCGAAATGGTGGAATAAAAATATTAGATTACTGATGTATCTGTCAATAATTAATAACATTTTAAACATGGTGTTCTGTATATCAACTTGTTGGTGTGAGAAATACACCAAGAGAGTTGATATTGATTATTGTATTTTGTAATTGCTATTGCAACATTCAATTAATATTATTAAAACTACCAATTACTGACTTACTTTTGTTTTACTGACTGACTTCTTACTTTACTGACTGTTTTTTTTTTTTTTTTAAACATTTGAAATTTGTAATTTTGGACTATCTGGTAAAAAAATTAATAAACAATCCATCAAACAAATCTCAAATAAACATTAAACAATTAAAATGACTTCATGATTATGTGGAAGAGCAAAATCCAAAATCTTTTTAGAAACTGTAAGATTCCATTCTATCGGCCCAATGACAGAATCCGATGAATGGTCGAAGGTTAAATGCGTGTAAGCCTTTTCTAGAGCTTTTTATTTTATTATGTATTATTAGAATTTATTTATATTTGTTTTCAACTCCGAATATTCAATCTGACTCCAATTTTAAGTGACCATCAAATTTAGACAGTATTTTTAAATAGGAATAGGTCACATTTGTCTTGATTCTCTTGATTTATATCAGAGCTCACACTCTTCAGTTTTACGTTCATTAGGGACCCAGTGCCGCACAGTGCCGCACAGAGTTTCCACACCCCGGGGTTTAAGTGTTTCTCAGGGACAGGATCTCGACATTCAGAAGTTAGTCATAGGATGCAGGGATAACTAATACTCAATTAGTCCTGTTGCCTCCTGCTCACTCTAACTAAAAGTGTAATTAATTGAGTTATTTCCATACAACTTGTTAAATCAGCGATAACCAGAAATTGAAAATTCTCCGAGCTGAAGTGTTGACTGCTCCAAACAGTCTCGTGCAATTCGTTTGGATATCATGTACCCAGATCAAGGTAGCACCAGCCTCCACATAATCTACTGGATATAAAAGATTTCAGGAGAATTCAGAATGCATTAAAACTTCACACTTTATTTTCCAGATGAAAGTGTGTCATGCTAATTACAGAATCAAACAATAAAAGCCAATTTAGATAAATCTAAAATTATATAGATGGAAGTCCAAATTATACATAGTGTTGAGCTTAAGAGCTCTGCACTATGGGCCGGTTTGGATACAGAATTGCGACCCCGAGACATGTCAACCTTCTCTTTAAATACCCTATGACAGCAATGAAAGTTAAAGTTAACTAGTGACTTCAAGATTTACTCATCTGTTGGGATTTAATCAAAAGTTATCAAAAATATTGGACAAAACCTTGTTACCAGTCACGCCTGAGTATTCATTTATACCAGAGAGGAAGAAAAGTTCAGGGAAGAGGGCAAGAACGTGTATATCCTGAGCCTTTTCCTTCACATTCCAGAGATTTTGTTGTTTTATTACATGACACATTTAAGTCTGAGTAAAATCCATCTCTATAAAATAATTTTGACTAACAGACATTTCCTATCACAACAACATCTTTATCAGCACCAAAATAAGTGCCAAAGGCCACCAAATGAAATAGCCCTTCATTAACAGATGATAAAGCTTTGATTCTGAAGGGAGAGGTATATCAAGTTGTTCTTGAAGATAAATAACAGCTGAATAATTTGCTTTGTTGGGCCAGAGTGATAAAGGGCAGTGATTTGTATCCACTGATGAACATCAGGAAAGACCTCAGAGTTGTAAATGAAACAATCCCTCAATGACCAGCACTTGTCTTACCTTTATATGAGCATAAGTCATGGAGTCCAAGGAAGTCAACATTATAGACCAATTTAGGATCAGTGTGGTTTCCTTCTCTAAAGCAAGCACACTGGTCACAGCGGAGATCCTGTCAATGCAAAATAGAAAGCTGAATGTTAAATGAAAGTTAAAAAAACTGATTTAGGGCTAGAGTATATGATACATGTGATATGCAGAATCACAGAATTCAGAACTGAAACATACTTAAATTTTAATATGGAACTTTTTTTTTCTTTTTTAAATATTTTCCAAATGATGTTTAACAGAGTAAGGACATTTTCACAGTATGTCTGATAATATTTTTTCCTTTGCAGTCTTTTTTGTTTTATATTGGCTTGAATAAAAGAGAAAAAAAAAAAACATTTTAAGGTCAAAATTATTAGCCCCTTTAAGCTATATTTTTTCCGATATTCTACAGAACAAACCATCATTATAACTTGGCTAATCACTTTAGCTGTATAGCTGTATGGAAGTGTCTTGAAAAATATCTAGTAATATATTATTTACTGTCATCATGGAAAAGTAATCAGTTATTATATATGGGTTAATTAAACTATTATGCTTAGAAATTGGTTAAAAATATCTCTCTGTCAAACAGAAATTGAGGGAAAAAAATAAACAGGGGGCTAATAATTCAGGGGGGCTAATAATTCTGACTTTAACTGTATATTATATATTACTACTGTGAACACTTGAAAAATGCTAGAATTTCTGGCATGAAGTAGCACACTCCTAGCATGTATTAACAAATTGCTACTGTAGCATGCTTCTACCATGTTTTGAACAACATTGTTAGTGTGTTTTCAAGTCAAGTCAAAGTAAAGTAACAGTGGACACACAGTAAGAGCTATTAAAAAAACTATGCATAACTAACATTCTATAAGATACTTAACTATACACATAAGACAGATGAAAATATCTTGAAAATAGATTCCCCCATTTCAGAAAGAGTTAGAATTAGGTTTTAAGTTAGACAGAAGAGTCAGCCACAAGTTTTAATTTATGTTGCTAGAATGTTATGTTGCTAGCATGTTTCAAGCATGGGCGGCACGGTGCTTCAGTGGTTAGCTCTGTCGCCTCACAGCAAGAAGGTCGCTGGTTCAGTTGGCATTTCTGTGTAAAGTTTGCATGTTCTCCCCATGTTCACATGGGTTTCCTCTGGGTGCTCCGGTTTCCCACACAGTCCAAAAACATGTGGTATAGGTGAATTGAATAAACAAAATCGGCCATAGTATATAAGTGTGTGTGTGTGTGAAAGCCAGAGTTAATGGGTATTTCTCAGTACTTGGTTGTGGCTGGAAGGGCATCTGCTGCGTAAAACATATGCTGGAATAGTTGGCAGTTCGTTCCGCTGTGGCGACCTCTGATAAATCAGAGACTAAGCCAAAGGAAAATGCATGAATAAATGAACTAATGCTTCTAACATGCATTACCACACTCCTAGCATTGTTTTCGAGCATGAATTACCACACTGCTAGACATGTTTTAGCACACTGTCAACAACGTTTTGAGCAGTAATTACAACACATGTTTTAGCACACTGCTAGCATTATAACCATAAGGGTTAGGGTTAGTTGGATAAACCATGATCTACCATCTTACCAAGAAATTTACATAGAAATATAATAAAAATGCAATTCTTTAACAAAAATCATGTATTCCATAGGTGTCTTAACAGTGCAGCTGTATAAATTGTAAAATTGTATAATGTCGTTGTATTCATAAAATGTTTAATTGTATATACTTCCTGATTTCAGTTAATTTTTGATTATATTGATCCAGAAAACATCCAAAAATATTCAGAGGACACTAATGAATTAAATAATTCAATGCTTTTAACTGATACCTTTACCTGATGTGAGATTCCTCTCTAACTGCACCCCAAAGCCACATTATTATTATTTGCCACATACGAGCACCAACAGCGTTTTGCCCCAGTGCTGCTTTCATTGAGGACAGTATATTTCATGATTGACAGCCACACAATGCAGTTCAAACACTGCTGAGCCAGGACAGGATCAACAAGGGTGACCAACTCTATAAGAAAAACAGAACAGACTACGATGCTGAAAGATGAAGGGAGTGAGGGATGAGAGAAGAAAAACGGGAAAGAGGATTTACCTGCTGGCAGTTTTTAATGAGCACTTCATTTATGATGACCAACACACTCACACACACATAAAAACACATGCCTATTTTATGTAGCTAATTTTATATGATGCAAAAGGCAAAAAAGGTATATGACGTGCCATTAAAATGGATTCATAATGAAATAATGTAGATGACAAAAGACAGATCAGGCTAGATGAATGCGCCTAAAGATTTCTTTCACATGATGTTTGCCAAATTTGCTCAAAGATTTAGATTTCTTCAAAGAAACAAATAAAGCAGGGAAAATAAACATTTAACATGTCACCATTTTTCTCAGAAAACATTTTTAAAGATGCTGTTGACTTTAAAGATGCTGTTTACCCTGGATTTTGGTAACAACCAAAGAAACCCATATATGCAAAGAAAACAAATCTAATTAGTTTACAAATTAAGTTATATGTAATTAAACGCAATGATGCAGGGGAAAAGTATTAAACACATGAAGAAAGGAAGGTGTAGAAAGGCAGTGAAAGCCCAGACAACAGCTGAAATCTCTCAATAGTAATTCATTAACCCTCTGCCCTTTGTCATTGTAAATTAATATTAGCTGCTTCTTTTTTTAAAGTTTTAATTTTTATGTTTGTATTTTTTGGTATATCGATTTCATGTCAACAGCTCCTTTAGAAATATTATTCCCAGGAAAAAATAAGACGTGTTTGAAACTTATTTTCTCCGCTGTAAATAACGTCACGAGTTACAGAACAAAGAGTCAGTAAAGCCGGTATCTCTTGATCCTCAAAATTGTATCTGTGATCTCCAGTAATACTCTTGAAAATGAATAGTCATGTCAGCAAATTTCATCTAAAGCTTTTACATTATTTCTGGGTTCTCACTGTTTGCCCAGCATTAACAGTATGGTCAAACCTGAGCTTAAGCAACTCATAATTCATATGTGTTTAATATACTGTAGCAAAATTAATTTTCACTATATCTTCACTTTTGCCTAATTTCAGTATTATATTCAAGGAAATCATGTTATTAAAACTTGTGGCTGACTCTTCTGTCTAACTAGACACCTAATTCTATCTCCTTCTGAAATGTGGGAATCTATTTTCAAGATTCATTTGTCTTTCTTTTGCTCTATTAATGATGGTGCCAGTGCATATCAAAGTGGCATAATGAAGATTCACAGCGTTTTCTCTCTTATACTAATACCTTATCAAAGTTGAATATCTTTCTGGAAAATCAATTCTCTTTCATATCATTAAGTTCTTCTCTGGCATGATTGCATGCCTGCTGCTTCTGCTAAGCAAGAGGCAGAAGGGAAAAAAACAAAGCATGGTAATCTATGCATTCAGTGGGATACTGCTTCATAGTCTGGGAAATATCTGATATCAATATTTGCCATGATGGTATTGATTGCCTTGATGGTGTAACACATTAAGCAAAAATGGAAAAAAAGAGAGGATAAAATGAAAACAGAGGCTCTGATTTAACTTTAGGTTTAAGTGCTTTGGGCTGTGTCCACCAAAAAATGAACTCATCTAAGGAAAGGAGAGACAGCAAACCACTGAATTCGATTAAATGAAGTGTAGACGGGTCAGAAATTAACACTCAGCGAGAAATGACTTCATGTAAAATGAGAATTTGGAAAATAAATTATAACAATTTTATAGGGAGCCTATAACGCAACATTGAACATAAGGTGAGTTATCAATACTATGTGTTTTACCCACTTGAACTTTGCTCATTTAAAACATGATCAAAACAGTGATCTGCTTGAATGACAATAATTAAAATATTGACGTTTGTGAAAAATATCAGAAAAATGGTATGGGCTGAAATAAACTTAAATACTGTGCCTACCACAGTTGATCTTCCACAACATTACACTCTAAATGCTGCTGGGCTTGGCTGGATTTGTCCATACCTGACCCAACATTGGGTAACGACAACCCAGAATTTTTTAGAGTATAGTGTACATTTGCCCTGCGGCAGAAGACTTAATGAATAAAACAAGGAACAGGTGAACAAAATCAATCAAACAATAAGCGACTATGACGACAAATGAAAACATGCTTGGAGACTAAGTTATCAGAAGAAAAAAAACAAAAGACAAAAGTATCATTTTTCATAAAAACCTATATTTAAAAGATAATGTTTTAGACAGAAATATATTTTTGCTGTGGTTACTACATAAGTGTGGTCTATCAATATCGGGTTGGATTTTAAACAAATATAAAACAACTTCAAAATAATTTCACTTTAAACAATAATTGCACATTGTTACACTGTAAAACCCAAAAGGTTAAGGTAACTCAAACCATTTGAGGAAACCGATTGCAACAAACCATTTCAGTTCAAAAACTAAATCTATTGAGTACTGTGAACTTAATCTATTTGAGTAAATGAAGCAAGTTGAGCACAGTAAAACCCAATAAAAGAAGAGAACTCAAACCAACTGAGTACTGTACAACACAATAAGTTAAGGCAACTCAAACTGTTTGAGGAAACCGATTGCTACAAACCATTTGAGTAAAAAAAAACTAATCTATATAAGTACTGTGAACTTATTCTATTTAAGTTGAAGTAATGAGGTATTTAATTAACTCATTTCCTTCAACACTGAGTTCAAAACTCTTTTCAATTGAATAGAATAATCTTTCAGTAAATTTTGAGTTAACTGCACTCATTTCATTTGATAAAGTTGACTGTTGGATTTTACAGTGTACTTTTGACCCCGTCAGTAGGGACAAAAGTAACACACGGGTGGGTCAAAAGTAATACAACGATATTTGCTTTATTTACTGGCCTAATTTTGTTTGTTTCAATTATATTTGACAATGGTCTTGTAATGTTAACTTCAAACATGTTTTGTTCTTAATGTTTTTTTTTTATATTAAACTGCATTTTCATTTTAAATTTCAGTTCCATCAAATGTTTCAAAAGCAACACTGCAAAGTGTTACAATTTTAAAATATTTTTTATTATTATTGGCAATATGCATTAATTTTTATAAAACATCTGAATCAAAACACTGAAAACTCTAATGTGGAAGTGAAAAACAAGGTATAGCTGTTAGCAGTTGTTACTTTTGTAACAGTAACTCTTGCCATTTAAACCTGATTTACTTTTAAACTGAAAAACTTAAGGATGTGTTATTGCACTAAATAACCTGTAGATTGATCATTACTGTGATGCATGAAAAGAGAAACACAACTTATAATAAGGAAAAAAATAACCGCCACAATAATTTACTTTCTGCACTTAAAAACTCAAATTCCGACCTAACCATGGGACATGGCTGCAAAATCAGGCGATATTTGGCAGCTCTCTCAAGGGTTGCATGCTGAATGTAATGTTATACCCTGGAAAATGAATATTGTCAGGGCTCCGAGAAAATTGATTTGTTACTTTCGTCCCCGCTCTCCCCTTTAGAAAATAATAAGAATAAGATTATGGAAAATAAAAAAACAATTAGAAGGTTTTCCTAAAAGTTCATTTTGGCACCATAGAGTTAAACAATTCTCAAGGGTAACTTTAGGAATGTTTATTAATGATGCTCAGTAATAATAACGCAAATCAAGTTAAAAAAAAAATCAAAGGGCTGACAAAAAGGGGGTGGATAAAAGAAGGAGAGAGAGGAGAGAAAAGCAAAAAGACAGAAAGAGCAAGGGGAATAAACAGATAATAAAGAGAGAGTGCGGAGGGAGAAGTGCATCTGACTGGAAGGAGGGTGGTGATGTATGCGGGCTTGTCAGCGGGGGGAAGATGCAGTACGCTCTTCCTCAGGGAGGCGATCTCCCTCCCACCGCGAACCGACTCAACACACACAAGTAATGAAGTGCTCCACTGGCAGACAGCACAAACACACACGTGCACACAAATTCTTATCATGTTGGCCTCCCACAACCTCCTGCTAGGCCCAAATTACACACCAGCAACCAGATGCCATTCGTATTTAATCATACTGTAACCTAATTGCACCCGAGACTGACTTCATATTCATTTATTATTGTTGTTATGTGCTATTCTGCTCTGGGTTAGCAGCTACATTGGTGTTTGTTACCATGGTAATGTATTGTGTCCACCTGTTCCTTGGTAATGTCCTCAGTTTAGTCTTGTGTATTTTAACCAATTGCTGTGTCCCAATTTACACTAAATAGTATCTGAAAACAGAATTAGGGTGTCCCAAATCATGGCACGGTGGCTCAGTGGCTAGCAAGAAGGCCACTGGTTTGAGTCCCGGCTGGACCAGTTGGCATTTTATTGCTCCAGTTTCCCATACAGTCTAAAGACATGCAATATAGGTGAATTTAATAAACTAAATTGACTGTAGTGTGTAAATGCGAAAGTGTATGTGTTATGAAGCGGACAGGAGACAGAGGTAAGGAAACGTTAGGGTGTTTATTGAATGACAACAAGGAGCACATGAAGGATAGCCAGGAGGATCAGGAATGATGTTGGGGTCTTTTCCTCCGTGGCTGGGTAACAGGAATACACGAGGATGGACAGCACACACCAGATACAGCTGACAGAGGATGACACAGACTTGGAAGGACTGGAAGACAGGACGATTCGGGAGGACCAGGAAGACTAGGAGGAATACAAAGAGAACAGGTAAGTAAATCGTTTGTTTAGCTGAGGATGACTACGCTGAGTGGTCGCTCAGTTGTCCGCTTTCGTCGAGACGAGCCCGGACAATGAGCGACTGGAGTGCTGTGCTTTTATCTGGTGCTCGTGAATGTGATGCAGCTGTGTGCTCATTAGAAGTCAGGTGATGGTGATCTTCGTGAGTGGGGGTCGTGAGAGCCTGACCAATCCATGACAGTACCCCCCTCCCCAGGGCCCGCTCCTGAGGGCCGACACCTCCGACGCCGTGGTGGTCTCCCTCTGCCTCTAGGCGCTGGGAACTCAGGGTGGCTCTCATGAAACTCCACCATGAGACTAGGATCGAGAATATCAGCTCTGGGAACCCATGTCCTTTCTTCGGGGCCGTACCCTTCCCAGTCCACCAGGTACTCCAACTGGCCACCACGACGTCGGGAACGCAAGATCTCCTTCACTGCGTAGACGGCTCCTTCTTCTAGGAGCAGTGGAGGAGGGGGTTCCTCTTCGTGGTCAGGCTCTGTGGAGGGAAGAACAGGATCGTGATAGGGTTTCAGGAGTGATACGTGGAATGTAGGGTGAATACGGTAGTGAGAGGGTAATTGTAGTTTGTAGGTGACGGGGTTAACCTGTTCCACGATGGTGAAGGGACCAACAAATCGGGGACTTAACTTGCGAGAGGGCAGTCGCATGCGTATGTCCCGGGTGGATAGCCACACCTTTTGTCCGGGTGTGTATCTGGGTTCTTCAGACCTTCTTCTATCGGCGGTTACCTTGCTTCGACGGACTGCCCTCTGCAGATGTTGATGAGCCTCGTCCCAGACTCTCTCGCTCTCCCGGAACCAGTGATCCACTGCGGGGACATCAGATGGTTCGCCATCCCAGGGAAAGAGCGGTGGTTGGAAGCCCAGGACGCACTGGAATGGCGTGAGTCCGGTGGAGGGTTGCCGCAGTGAATTTTGGGCATATTCTGCCCAGCCCAAATACTGGCTCCAGGAGCTCTGGTGACCACTGCAGAAGGTCCTCAGGAACCGTCCCACCTCCTGAATCTTCCTCTCTGTCTGCCCGTTGGTTTGGGGATGATATCCAGAAGAGAGGCTGACGGCCACACCTAGGAGCTTGAAGAAGGCTTTCCATAGACGTGAGATGAACTGTGGACCTCTGTCCGACACAATATCTTCTGGAATACCAAATGACCTGAAGACTTGATTAAAGATATTGTCGGCTGTTTCAAAGGCTGTGGGAAGACCTTTCAGAGGGATTAGTTTGACAAACTTTGAGAATCTATCTACTATGACTAGAATACAGGTATTACCTTCTGACGAAGGGAGATCAGTGATAAAGTCCACTCCTAGGTGTGACCAGGGACGGTTCGGAATCGGCAAGGGATGGAGCTTTCCAGCGGGTAGATGACGTGGGCTCTTGGATTGGGCACAGTCCTTACAGCCCTGAACATATTGCCTCACATCCCTTGCCATGTTTGGCCACCAGAATCGTTGGGATACTAGCGAGAGAGTATTGTTGATCCCTGGATGTCCAGTGCCTAGCGAGGTATGTAAGGAGTGGATCAGATCTACCCGGTGTTCAGGTGGTATGAACTGCCGATGAGGAGGGCATCCCGGCGGAGCAGGGGCTTCCGGAGTGGCAACGACTGGAGGAGCGTTCCAGGTGATCGGACAAATGGAGATGTGTTCGGGAAGAATCTTCGTTGGGAGTTCTTCATGATCGTGATGCTCGTGTAAACGAGAGAGAGCGTCTGCTCTTAGATTCTTGGGTCCTGGACGATAGGAAATGGAGAAATCAAAACGTGAGAAGAAAAGTGACCATCTGGCTTGACGTGGACATAGTCTCTTGGCCTCTTTGATATATTGGAGGTTTTTGTGATCTGTGATCACCTGGAACGGATGTTTGGCTCCCTCCAACCAGTGACGCCACTCCTCCAAGGCTAGCTTGATTGCTAGCAGCTCCCTGTCTCCTATGCTGTAATTCTGCTCCGCCGGGCTCAACTTCCGAGAGAAATAGGCACAGGGATGCAGTCGGGGCGGTGTATCATGATGTTGAGATAATACTGCCCCGACGCCGGTGGTGGATGCGTCCACTTCCACCACGAAAGGAAGATTTGGGTCAGGATGAGTCAGGAGTGGGGCCCTTGTGAACTCCTTCTTAAGAAGGCGGAAGGCTGCGGCTGCTTCTTTGGTCCACTCCAGTCCTTTGGGTTTACCCTTGAGGAGATTAGTGAGAGGTGATGTAATCCTGCTGTAGTCCTTGATAAACCGTCTATAAAAGTTAGCAAACCCAAGAAACCTCTGGAGCTCCTTAATGGAAGTGGGTTCTGACCAGGATAGAACAGCCTCAATTTTCTTCCCATCCATACGTATACCGGTTTGATCAATGATGTATCCCAAGAAATGAATCGACTTCTGGTGGAATGAGCATTTCTCCGCTTTGAGGTAGAGGTGATGTTCTCTCAATGTGTGTAGGACCTCCGCAACGTGTTGGCGATGTTCGGCCTCACTCCGGGAGTAAATGAGGATGTCATCTATGTACACTATTACAAAGTGGTGAAGAAACTCCCGGAGGACTTCATGAATGAAGTTTTGGAATACGGAGGGGGCGTTGACCAGACCGTAAGGCATGACCTCATATTCATAGTGGCCAGTAGGGGTCACGAATGCTGTCTTCCATTGGTCCCCCTCACGTATTCTTATCAGATTATACGCGCTGCGGAGGTCCAATTTAGTGAAGACTTTAGCTTCTCGGAGCTGTTCCAAAGCGGCTGGTACCAGAGGAAGGGGATATCGGTATTTTACTGTACCGTTATTTAGGACCCTGTAGTCGATGCATGGACGCAGCCCTCCGTCCTTCTTGGCCACAAAGAAGAAGCTTGAGGCGGCTGGTGATTTTGAGTGACGTATGTACCCCTGACTCAGAGCCTCCCTTATGTAATCTTCCATTGCCTGATTCTCTGGAAGCGAGAGCGGGTAGATCCTACCTCTTGGCAACTGGGCATCTGGAACTAGGTCGATCGCGCAGTCCCATGGCCGATGCGGCGGTAGCTGGGAAGCTCTCTTGGGGCAGAAGACATCATGAAAGGAGCTGTACTCCTTAGGAATGTGGATAGACTGCTTCTCAGGAGGGCTCTCGACCGATGTTGCAAACAAAGAAATGGGGTTCCGACCTTGAAGAGGGAGATTTGGAAAACAGGTAGGTGTACATCCAGATCCCCATTTCTTTATCTCTCCTGTGCCCCAAGAGATGATGGGATCGTGCTTCACCAGCCACGGGCGCCCTAGAATGATGTCCATATTTGCACCCTCCAGAACCAGAAATTGAATCCTCTCTTGATGTAACAGCCCCACTTGAAGAAGGATGTCTTCGCATTGTCGATGGATACGGGTCGAAGATCGAGTGCACTGGGTTATCGGTTGTATCTGGTATATATGCGAGGACGCCTCAGTACGGAGGTGGAGTTGACGACAGAGGGATTGGGAGATGAAGTTCCCTGCTGACCCGGAGTCGATGAGGGCTGTGACAAGGAGAGAAATAGAGGCAGTAGTTATTTGTACGGTGGTAGTAAGTGGTTTACATTGTTCAATATTCGTACTGAATACACTCACTGAAGTCCGAATGGGACGAAGGGGACACTCCATACGGGTGTGTCCACTGACACCGCAGTATAGACACAGACCCCGGGTCAGCCTCCTCTGTCGTTCCGCTGATGTCAGTCTTCCAGACTCTATTATCATGGGTTCTGGTTCTGGAGAGGCTGTTGACTCAGGCGATTGGAGGAGTGCAGACGAGGGGGTGATGGTGTCCTGTTGATAGGAACGGAGACGATCGGAACATCGGAGAGAATGTTGGATGAATCTCTCCAGACCCATTGTATCATCTAATGTGGCCAGCTGGATTCGGAGAGTGGGTTCCAAGCCGAGCCGGTACGTGGTCAACAACGATCTCTCATTCCATCCACTTGCAGCTGCTAGAGTGCGAAACCGGAGAGCATATTCCTGTGTAGATAGAGTACCTTGCTTTAGATGATACAGCTGCTCTCCAGCGGCTACTTCCCCATCAGAACGTCCAAACACCTCTTTGAAATACTCCGTGAAGGTAGTGATGGAATTCATGACCGGCCCGGCTTGGTTCCAGATCGTCTCAGCCCATTTAAGTGCAGGTCCAGAGAGTAGTGATACGATGTAGGCGATCTTTGACTTATCTGTGGGATATAGAGAAGGTTGCATTTCGAATATGAGGGAACATTGTAACAGAAAACCATTGCACTCCCCCGCTCCGCCTGAGTAGGGCGCTGGTCGGGCCATGGGACTGGAAGGAAGGGCCGAAGAAGAAACTGTGGAGGCGGAAGTGCTCGGTGCTGGTGGTGCGTTGGAAAGTGGAGCTGGTGGCTGTAGAATCCGCTTCAACTGGTCCACCAGCTCTTGAAAGTGATCGAGGGTGCTCATGTTGTCGTCGTTATGGGTCCGGGCTTCTGTTATGAAGCGGACAGGAGACAGAGGTAAGGAAACGTTAGGGTGTTTATTGAATGACAACAAGGAGCACATGAAGGATAGCCAGGAGGATCAGGAATGATGTTGGGGTCTTTTCCTCCGTGGCTGGGTAACAGGAATACACGAGGATGGACAGCACACACCAGATACAGCTGACAGAGGATGACACAGACTTGGAAGGACTGGAAGACAGGACGATTCGGGAGGACCAGGAAGACTAGGAGGAATACAAAGAGAACAGGTAAGTAAATCGTTTGTTTAGCTGAGGATGACTACGCTGAGTGGTCGCTCAGTTGTCCGCTTTCGTCGAGACGAGCCCGGACAATGAGCGACTGGAGTGCTGTGCTTTTATCTGGTGCTCGTGAATGTGATGCAGCTGTGTGCTCATTAGAAGTCAGGTGATGGTGATCTTCGTGAGTGGGGGTCGTGAGAGCCTGACCAATCCATGACAGTATGGGTGTTTCCCACTACTGGGTTGTAGCTGGAAGGGCATCCGCTGCGTAAAATATCTGAATAGTTGGCGGTTTGTACTGCTGTGGCGACCTCTGATAAATCAGAGACTAAGCTGAAGGAAAATGAATGAATGAACTAATGTCCCAAATCAATCATATATTGAAATGAGTGTTCCAAAATTACCCGGATTGTCTACTATTTCAGGTAGAATCTGCTCAATTCAACTCAAATGACTAATATCATAATACCTAATACAAATACCAAAATCTACTCAATTGACTAATACCTACCATTAGGGCTGCACGATTCTGGCTAAAATGAGAATCACGATTGTTTGTTTTTTTTTTGCTTAAAATCAAGATCACAATTTTCTTACGATTCTGTAAATGTAAAATAAAGGTTAATATGTGTAGGCTATTATTATTGTTAACTCCCAAACATGGTAAAACAACAACAATAATATTAGGCCTATGTGTAGGTCTACTGTTAGTTAAAATGCTACATTCTGTATAGACTTGGAGTGAATAAAGACATCCTGGTTGTAAATTCACAGTTAAGTGATGACATCAGAATTATTTAGAATTCTGAAGTTGAATTATTATGTTTGAAGCATATGCTTGTCATTTGTCAATAAGAACATTATTAGACAATTTTTTTACTTGTAAAATGAAATTTTTGCCATGATCAGACGCCCTCTTGCATTATATTCAGTAGTTATACTGACCCAGTAAACATTTATTTTCATGCACAACACATGGCTGCCGTCACTTTGAGTTCAGTTAGCAACAAACTCAACGTTTTTTGCAACTTTATTACCTGTTATTCACAGCCTATGCAGGTTCTGTTCACTAAAGCAGACATCATTGGCAGGCATGCGCACATCCTCTCAGTAGTAAACAAACAGTGAGTAAGCTCACATGTCATTTCGTGGCCGCGAATGCGTCATTACATGAAGACAGAAATGACATTTTTGGTTGAATTATACCTTATAAATACAGCATGTGACACTTTTAATGCCATTTGGAGGTGATCATGTTGCTAAGCAGCGAATATTAAACAATGTGAAGACTTGTGCAACCGCCTTTATGCTTCTCTCCTGACCTTGAAAATATAATTGGCTGAATCGTAGAAAAGCTGAATTAAGATTGTGTGTAGGGTCAAATTGTGATTGCAATCTTTTTCGATTAATTGAAACTACAATTTTAATGAACAAACCACAAACATGGCTGACATTTGAGACTGACAGTTAAGTGGAGAGGCTTTAGTAAATATGTCTGAATGGTTCTTAATTAATACACTGTAAAAAAAAAAAATGCTGCGTTCCACACAATTCATTCATGTTGTTCCTACACAAATCGATTACGTTTTGAACATTGTACAAGTACAACATTTTGAACAAGGACTGAACATAAAACAATTAAGTTGACCTAAAAAAAATTGTGTTAATTGAGCTCATTTAAAACAAGTAATTAGAACAAGCAGCAAAAATTATTTTGGGGTGTATCTAACCTCCTAGAATATATTTATTTCAAGTTTTCAACATAATATTTCATCAGCAACAACGTGAACATTTATAAAGAAATGTCTGGTCTAAGTTCTAAATGTATAATTTCGCAATGACTTAAGTACATTTCTCTGCATTAAAGGTCTCTGAATGGTACATTAAACTGCTGGAAATTAGAATTATAAGAAACGTTATTGACGTGACAATAAGATTGACAGGGCACCTCTAACTAAGCAACAAAACAGTCCATTAATGAGGAAGTATGTCCCAATGCTTGTACACTCTTCTGTTAAAAACTCAAAAGTATATACTTTTTCTTCACAAAATAGTGCATACTTTAGAAAGTAAGTCGAAGGTAAAATTGGGTAAATCTTTAGTTAATTTCCTGGATTACTATTGTCTGTTGTGGTGCTCTACTTTTGTGTTCTTCTAGAGATCATTGCACTGTATTATGTAAAAAAATAAGTAAACAACAAAATAAAATGCTGTTGTAAATATTCCAAGCCCTTGTACTCTTTGTGCCAGCATAACATTTAAATCTGAATTTAAAACCATTGGCTATACAACAAAATACAGCAACAAACAACACAAAAGGCCTCCTACAATAACCTGTTAGGGCCAAATTACACACCAGCAACCACACAGCATTCATATTTGATCATACTCTGACCTATCTGCACCAGAGACCAACTGTTTAGCAATTTGCTATTGTTTGTATGTGCCATTCTGCTCTAAGTAATTTAAAAAAGGCCGTCAAACTCACAACTTATTGAAATTGGTGCCAAGCACCGGGAGGCAACTCAAGGCGAAGATAAAGAGCGAGTGAGCCCTGTGAGAACGGGAGAAGAGGCCAATGTGTGTAATCCGTGAGGCGAGAGTGTGGAAAAGCAAATGATTCATGGAATAAGCATTAAAAAGTGAGAAAAAATGAGGGAGGAAGAGAAATCAATGTAAATGGGTCCACTGGGACTGTGGGTAATAAGGATTACTTCTGTGAATATACCAATCCATACAACAGGCCAATGAAAACTTGTCAGATGTAGTCTTCGGGGTTGTGTGATTGTTTCTCACACTGTGGGCCGTGTGTATGCAGCCCGTGGCCTGAGGAGTATTGAAGTGTACAGGCATGCAAGAGTGGAGCTTGGATTCAATGGGAAATTGTATTCTTATAGTATGCAGTATGTGCATAGATGTATGTCTTTTCGTATAGTTGTTTGACAATGTTTGACCGTCGATTAGCATTCAGGGTCTCTAAACTACTATTCAAAAGTTTGAGATTTCTAAAAGTAATTATAACTTTTTTCAGTAGACCGTTATACACATATTATTTAGATTTAATGTAAACCCTCCTCTTCAGTAACTGTTTAAAGGTTAAACAGACTTTCTAGTATTCATCAAACTAATGATTATAAATAAAACAACAAGTTAGAAAATTCTTTTATAAATAATTTTTTTTTAATTATTAATTTTAAAGTGTATATGGTCAATACGGACCCAAGGTATGTAATAGTGCAATTAAATTACTATTGTGCAACAATAAATAAAAATAAAAATAATAATGTTGACCCAATAATGATAAAATATAATATATATAAAATTTCATTCTACTTTAAAAGAAAAAATATTTATTGCTTAAGGTGAAAAGGTCTGATACTGATGATTCATGGTGTAACCGCATGAATTAAACAACAACAAAGCATTAGCAAAATTTGAAATAGCTTGAATGTTTTTAAAGCAGTTATTGTGAGCAAACATATATAATTGTCATTATAAGCTGATATAAGATGTCAGTAATAAAAATATGTGTTTATATTTTTAATTTTTCTATGTTTTAAAAGTTTTTATTTGATATTTTCTTGAAGTTGTTGGACAGTTTTTTTTTTTGAGTATTAGTTGAGAACATGAAAATGAGCCAGAAAATACATTTACTCGGGATGTGCGCTCTTTAGACTGTTACAGTGATGGTAAAACCATGTGCTTAGACTGAAGCCTTCCAACTCCCAAAAGGTAATAAAATATGCTTTGTGTTATTAAAACAACAGGCGAGGCCAATGTTAAAATGTTATTAAAACAACAGGCGAGTTTTATGGTATTGTAGCTATTACAGATACATTTGTGTTGTATACAGTACGTAGGTCTGGGTCCCAAAAAAAAATCAAATGCATTTAAGAGTTAAATCGATAAAAAGTGAGATAAAAATGATATGAAACGATAAAATATCTGCACTTGGTATCACTTTATATTGATGGTCCCGATTGCACATTTTGTTGACCATAAAATTCATTGCAATGAGCAAACTAATTCTCAATAGAGTATCAGTGGACTGCCTGCCTACAAATCTGCTGACACTACCACACCAAAATAAACTTAACTGACTAAAGGAACTTTGCAAGTACATGCCAACTTACACTAACCATAATCTTACTCTAACAATAATGAGAATTAGTTGGCATGTAGTTGCAATGTAACTTAAATTCATAAAAATGTGTTAAAGGGACCATCAAAACAAAATGATACCCTAGAATGTCAATCAAAGAATGTATAAGGCTTTTCACAAAAATAGGACGTAGCATGAAAAAATTTCAACGTTGATAACAATAAGAAATGTTTCTCAATGTTTTTTGAATATATAATCCAAATTGAAGCATTGCACTCACTCACAGCTTCAGTTTGATGGGGATATCCAATCCGAATGGTGTTTCATGACTGTGATGGGGATCAAAAAAAGACAAGTACTTTTTATAGGTCTCACCCAAACTTTGTTTTGAAAGTTGCTAAGCAGTTCATAATGTTTTAAACCACCAGGTATACTCACTTCATGCATGCTTTTTGTACTGAATGAGCACTATGTGTTTTTCTGGAGCATATGGACACATGTCCACATTACTGTTGACGTCTGGTTCTGTTCTGGCTGGCCTCATATATGTGTGTACGCGTGCATGTGAGGACTTTAATCTGGCTGCTATCTCAGTGGCAGGTTGAAAATGGGTCTACAGCGTGCCACTGGAGCTCTGTAATCCATTCTCAACAGTGAAGCATGGAGGCAGAGAAGCCTGCGCCCATTGTCATGCTGAGTTACATGGACTCATGATCACATTATCTGGCACTGGACCCCACTGATTCATTCAGTTTACAGTATTCTCTGTTCACAGCCAACTTATTTCCTTTAGCCCGGCCCGCCGACAACCTCCTCTACGCCGTATTAATCTTATTTATGGACTTATCGTAGCGCAAATATCACAATACCACTCTGCGCTGGGCTCTCTCCCCTTGCACTGCTAGAAAATAAACATGAGGTTGATGGAAGCTGAGGCTATTCTTGAGAATAAAATTGGTTGTTTACTACCTGTGGGTTTAAGAAAGTAGTCTTTTGAGAAGTGGGAGTAAATGGGTGAGAAAGGTGTGTGTGCTGGCTGAAGCTGTGTGGGCCACACACTAGAAATGGACACAAATTAAGGCTTAATTCTACCAAGTACATTTGGCCTGTTTGTTTTTAAATTGAGTTGTATTTTTGAATGGTAAAATACCTTCTTGGATCTCATGGAGATGTGCGAAGTTTGACAATTTCATGCCTTTTTTATTGTTTTTTTCCCCAGAAAGAGTAAGAAAGTTGGTGTTTGTATTTTCTTTTTTAAGCTCAACAACAGTTAAAGGTGCAGTATGCAAGTTTGACACCCAGTGGTTGAACTAGGTATTGCATTCCTGGATCAAAAACAAACACAAGCGCAGGTTGTCAGATTGAGGACCGAAAGGAGCGAGTCTAACGATCGAGCCTAATGGCTGATTTAAACAGTGTTCTAAATAAAAGCAACAACATGCGATAGAAGAAATATTCTCCATATTAAAAGCAGTTTTTGTCCTAACCTACTCCTCGAATTGATATACGGCAGAGGAAACATTTCGAAGTGGTGACATCTGTATTAGAAACGACTTCTATTTCTTGCAGTTGAACAATAGGATACACTGTCAATGATCAACTCTGTTACACCTCATGTGCTTTATTCAGTGTTGAATGCTAACAATGTGAGTTTGAATGCCATTCTACATTACATTTATTGCCATACTACTAAAAGCAGCAGCAGAATAGCTGTATTTAAATGTATGTTGTGTTTTGTCTGGTGCAAACAGCCAAATTGCTTATCACTGCAAATCTCATTCCGTAGCGTGTTGTTAGGACATGAGGTTAAAATCTAACCTGTTCACCTAATGTTTACGTTCGTAATATTTACATCATTTGCTAATTAATAACTTCATGAGGAACTCTGAATCTGAATCTCATTTCAAAGTCTGCTACTGTCCACCCAAGGTCGTATTTTGGTCTAGGACACATATTTTCAGAGCCTTTCTGAATGAATCAATGAAATACGTGGTTTTCCATCAAGGCAACCCGGGGTGCTGAAATATTATTGGCTAAACTGGCATTAGGTGGGTTAAAATAACCAAAACAAAGACAGCGTTCCGGCACGAAAAACACTTTATCAAAGCAGAATATCTGACTTCACTGTTTTTCAGATAAACAAAAATGTTCACTTGGCGTGTTTCTTAAATATCTGCAAACATATTATGGTATTTTTTATGCATTAGAAGAATCTAAAACTTACATACAGCACCTTTATTAAAACAATGGCATGTGTTTGGGGCATGGTTACAAGTTTGGTCTATCCATGCACAGTGTTTGGATTACCTATTTAATTAATAAAGTACTTGCTTATTATTCTGATTTGTTTTTATATATTTTATATACATTAAATTGACATTAAAAGACCGGAAATACTCTGAAAACATTATTACATATGAATGAAACCAATATTTACACAGAAAAACTGTCCACTTTACATTTATGTACACTGAGCAAGTATTTTGTGTTTGTTTTTGAATTTGTTCAGTTTTTGTTTTTTGAATTAGATTATATATTAGTTCAACTTCTTTTGTTTATTTTACTAATACTAAACTACATGAAATGGTCTGAAAGCATTATTAAAAGTGAAAGAAACCCGTATTCACTCTGGGATTATGGCCAATCACATCACTGTAACAATACAGGTCAGCCGCGTGACACCCAGCGTCTGATCGTTCTCACTCTGCGAACCCGAGAGCCTGGGTTTATGATGCGTATGATTATTGGAATGTCATTATCATGATACTGTATACAGAATTATGACACAGCCTCAGGGACCGATTACAGGAAAAGATTCATTCTGAAGGCTGGAATTTCCTCAACCTTCAGGGACAGCGGGAAAGAGAGAGAGTGAGAGAGCGAAGACAGAAAGAAAAAAGGCTGAAGACTGATTAGGTTTATTCCCTTATATGCCTTCATCAGTGAGATATTTCCTTCACTCACCGCCAATTGAATAAAGCATGCAGAATGAGACAGCGCAATGCACGATACCAGCACATATGTCTTCATTTCGGAGGCTTTATTTCCTGACGGTTTTTCAAAGCTGTAGACTATATTGATTCGGCTTCCCTTTCCCCTGGTAAAGATAGAATAGTGAATGAATGTGCATTAGGAGGGTGAGGGGAGGTGGAAGGATTAGGATGATTTCATTAGTCCTCCGTGGTGGATTGGGTCGTGAATCCTGGGCTTAGGCTGACAGAAACACTTCCCTTTTTTAATTTCTCAAGCGGATCACGGTGTGCTGCACGCTACTGTATGACAGGATGAGCCGCTGAGTTGATCAGGGAGACGAGACAGGCACTGCGTTTTACAAAACAGCTGTTCATAAAGCATAAATACATACAATTCGAAGTATAGTTTAAAGCATAAAGCAAAGGCAACAATCATACTATTCTAAATCTAGAAAACACATTAATAAATATAAAATGTTTGTCAACTTAGGACATTTTAATTATTCAAACCATCATAGACTTTACACTTAAACAAATGATTTTTGCTGCTTGTTCAAACTACTTATTTAAAATGAGCTGAATCAACACAATTCTTGAGTTTTTTGGTGGACAACTTGTTTTTTTTTTTTGTTCAATCCAATAAAGACAACTTAATCAATTTGTGTGGAAGCCAGCATTCTTTACAGTATATGTTTATCATTCACAGGACTACAATTTCACAAAAAGACAAGGATAAAAAGCCATATGGGAGTGTGATGAATCTATGGATGACACTCTTGGTGATTTTAGAGCCGCGTGATGGCAGCGTAACATGGCGCTCTTCAGCAAAATGACACCTGTATTTACTGCCTTTCGGCTCTCCCCTGTAATCCACATGCCTCGCATTCATCATCGGCCAATCAATTGTCCAGTCTCCAGTTAATATTTTTTCATGGATAAATCATTTATCAGCTCTTACGAGCATCTGACTGATGATTTTTCTGCATCAGGTCAGCCCAGAAAGTAGCAAAAATATGAGCATAAGACTATATGCATACATAGCTAAATATATAACATATAAGAGTTGAAAAGATATGTGTGCTGGCTGAAGCTGTAGCTGAGCTACACAGTGTAAGTAAATAGAATTGAAGACTTATTAATGTGGTGATTGACATATTAAGATTTAAAAAAAAAAACATTTTAAAAAACATTTGCACATTTATTTATTTTTTCTCAAAAAACATAAGCAAGTTGCTTTTGTGATTTATAATTTTTAAAATCTTTTTTAGCTTTAATTTAACAGTTTTTTATTATCCATTTTAGTTTTAATGTAAATTTTAATTATTAAATCATTTCAGTTTTTTATATATTTTTTATATAATTATATTATAAATTTTAGCTTTAATTTAAATTATTAAAGAATTTTAGATTGTTTAATATATTTTCATGATCAATTTTAGTTTTAATTTAAATTGTTTCAGATTCTTAAATAAAAAAATTATTCAAATTTAATTATAAATTTTAGTTTTAATTTAAATTATTAAATTATTTCAGAGTTTTAAATGTATTTTTGTTATAATTTTATTATCAATTTTAGTTTTAATTTAAACTATTTCAGATTGCTTAATATATTTTATTATAATTTTATTATCAATTTTAGATTTAATTAAAATTTTAATTATTAAATAATTTCAGATTGCTTAACATATTTTTTAAATAATTTTATTGTCAATTTTAGTTTTAATTTTAATTTAAATTTTTAGATTATTTCAAGATCTTTCAATATTTTTTTATTAGTGCAACAATGACTCAACCAATACATGTCGTCAACATTAAGAGCTTTTATTTATTTATATATTATTTTATTTGATTAATATAATATTACCAAAAATGGTCTAAAATCACTATTAAAATTATGCCAAATATAATTATAATTACTAATAAATATAATATATACTAAATTAAAGGTCGATTACATTAAATTAAATTCATAAGCTATTTACAAGCTATCAAAAGACTAATAAAAATAATAAAATAATACATAAACTATACTTAAATTCTCAAATACGTTTCATACAAAAAATGCATATTTAAGAATAAACTAAATAAAGTGCAACTGAAATAACAGTTCAACAGAGCTTAACAGAAATGCTTTATATTCACACAGTTTGAGTGTGGGAATGTGTGTGTGTTGGTGAAGGCAGGCAGATCTGTGTGTGTAGCGTCTGACTGTCAGCTGTATGATATGCTGTGAGTGGCCTCTGCTGGCTAACTGAGGGCAACATGAGTCACAGAGCATCAACCCTGCTATCACACACACACACACACACACACACACACACACACACACACACACACACACACACACACACGCACACCACACACAAGCACACGCACACGCACACGCACACGCACACACACACACACACACACACACACACACACACACACACACACACAGCTAGACTACTGTTGAATTCAACTTCACTGAAACAATAGATTGTGTTGGGGGGTTCAGTGGCCCACTAAATAACATCTAACATTCACCCCCGAATGCTACCCCTGGTCGTCAAATGCTATTACACACACTACCGATCCACATTTCTATACATTCTCCTTAATATCCTTAGCAAAAAGTAAAGTACCAATTAGACACAATTATTAATAATTAATAATTATTAATTTACAATTATTATACTTATTAAACCTCCGCTGCTAGATCAAATTGAGTGCTGCTGCTGTTTGAAGCGATCTGAAGTTCAGTTTCTGCAAGACTAACAGAAGTGACTGTGATTCAGAAGATAGATGGATATATGCGAATCAAAGATAGATATATTGACGTGAACGAATGGTGGAATAAACTCAGAAAGGGGTCCTCAGGGGAGCTGTTTGGCAGAAATAATCAATATCAATGCGCGGTAGGGAGATTTATCAGAGGCTTGGGTTTTGACTCTTCCGCTTTTAGTGAGGCAGTACAAAAATGTACTGCTTTCAGTGTTTTAACAGGGACTGAGTTCATTCCCGTAGAGGACTTTAAACAGTCGTAGTCGTCTCAATGTCAAAGTGAGAAAATTGGTCCTCAGTAGCAAAAGGAAAATTAAACGGAATGTGTAGAAATTGTCATACAGTATATATTATTATATTATATATATTATTGTTTTATATATATTTTTGTCATTAATAGTAATATATATATATATATATATATATATATATATATATATATATATATATATATATATATATACATATATATATATATATATATATATATATACATATATATATATATATATATATATATATATATATATATATATATATATATATATATATATATATATATATATATATTGACTGTCAGATTCAGTCAAATTCAAGGCTGAATTAAAAATATATATATTATGCTTTCAAAAATCTGTTTCATTATTTATTCCATGCAATCAATTTGTGTTGGGGCAACAAGAAGGAATTAAGAAATAAGAAAACTCAACTGTCTCAACTCATTTTAAATAAGTAGTTTAAACAAACAGTAAACATCATTTTTGATTGTATAATATAATATAATTTTTATTTTTATATCAAATATTTTTCATAAAACACAAAGAATAATAAAACAAAAATCTACATACATGTAACTAAACTGATTGTAATGTAACCATAATGTAATGTAAATATTATAGAAATATTTGATGTATTTAATTAAAGATAAAAAGCATCTCACTAAAATAAAGCAAAGAAACTCCTGATTTTAGTTTTTCTCTTCATTGCAGTGTCACTTTGTTAAAATTAATTCTGCTACTGCTACTAATATTCTGTATTGTCCAAAATCGGAACTTATAAAGATATTAACTAAGGAGTAATCCTTTATTTACAAACATTTGTTTTTAATTAATATAAAGGGAAAACAAATGCAATGAATCTTTTAGGTGACATTTTTGTAAAATATTATTAATCGTCAGCTAACTGGTAATGTGATGAAATTAAAACAGAATCATATAAAAAACAAGAAGACGACCAAGTGCTGAGGTGACAGTGTCGTGACCTTATATGAACGCAGTCACATGATAGAAACAGACATCCACGTCAGTGTATGTCTATGGGGAGGGGATTTCCAGTTTTATATAAAAAGCAAAGCTTTGATTCTGATGTTTATAAATGTGGGAAGGCTGAGTCGGAAACACACCGCTATGCTCTCTGTGAAGGTTACGAGAGAGGGAGACATCAGTAACACCTTTCATCCATTAACAAAACACAGCCAGACTGGTGCTAAACGCCACTGAATATCTCTCAAACAGTCTAATGATAAATTACAGGACTGACACATCGAATACGATCCTGAAACCATCCAAAATAATTATTTTTCACTAACAGAATTCTATTTAAAATAGTGTATTTGGCATAGCTTTAATTTTAGTTATCCAGTGATTTTCTTTTACATGTATTTAAATTTTTCACAGTATTTCTTATTATATTTTTTCTTATTATTTATTGATCTTATTTGTTTTATTTTAACTAGAATAAACATAGTTTTAATAATAAAAAAACATGTCAATATTATTAGCCCCTTAAGCATTTTTTTCAACTGTCTACAGAATAAACCACTGTTTCAATGACTTGCCTAATTACCCTAACCTGCCTAATTAACCTAATCAATTAAACCTTTAAATTGCACTTGAAGCTGAAGACTAGTATCTTGAAAAATATTATGTATTGTTTAAAAAAAAAAAAAAACAGTTATTAGAAATTAGCTATTAAATCTAATTTTGCTTACAAATGTGTGGGGGAATAAAAGCATCTCTCCGTTAAAAACAGAAATTGGTCGAAAAAAATATAAAAGAATTAAAATTTACCAGGAGTGCTAATAATTATGCTAATTGCACATATATATATATACATATACACACACATATATATATATATATATATATATATATATATATATATATATATATATATATACATATATATACATATATATATATATATATATATATATATATATATATATATATATATATATATATATACATATACACATATATATATATATATATATATATATATATATATATATATATATATATATATATATATATATATATATATATATATATACATATATATATATATATACATATATATATATATATACACATATATATATATATATATATATATATATATATATATATATATACACACATATATATATATATATATATATATATATATATATATATATATATATATATATATATACACACACATATATATATATATATATATATATATATATATATATATATATATATATATTTATATATATATATATATATATATATATATATATATATATATATATAGCAGCAATATTATGATGCCAATTTATTAGTTGTTATTTATATTTAGAATAACAATTCTACTATTATAAATAATGATAACAACTCAATAAGTTTGCATCATAGCTAATATTGTTGGAAAATATATCTTCTAAAAGCATAAATACACGTTTTAAGTTAATTTTTTTTTTTTTTCTCTCATTTAGTTTTTATTGCAGTTTCCAAATTTACATACAGATGTATTGTGTATATAGGGTTTTCCACAATGGGTACACAAAACAACCAAACATCGGACTCCAGAAATTGTAGTAATAAATTAAATGATAAAATACAAAACATTTCCATAAATAAATAAATAAATAAATATGGAAGTTACATTAATGATTCAAGGACATTATCAAAACAATACACTCATAATTATTTTGTTTAACGTCAAAAAGAAAACAGATAAAACTGATTTGTTGTTTTCCATTTACAATTCAATTGAGTACTTTTTTTGACCCATATTGTGGCACCCAGTC
>NC_079451.1:22279925-22289925 GCF_903798145.1 Danio aesculapii | reverse complement strand
GTGGGTGACACTGGCTGCCTTGTTATAGCTGCCAGTCTTCTCCCTGCTCCTGTCATTATTACACGCTGAAGATTTATTTGAGTTTGGAGTTGTGCGCTGGGTGCCAGCCATTTGCAATTCATCACGGGCCCTGCAGAAGCAGCCGGACGCGGCCAGTAGTCGAGGCTGTAATTGCCAGCGTCACCTGCCGGCGGAAATGATGAGGGGTCGGAGGAAGGGTCAAGCCCCTGTCCCGACCGGCCCTGCTCACCAGGGGGAAACGGCTCTCGCCTCATGCATCCATGCACTTCTGAACACACACGCTCACATACACGGACAAATGTGCACAACCAAGGTCTCAAAATATTTTTCAAAAGAGAGACACGAGCATTGCCACCTACATACATTATCTAGAATAAAAAGTGTCATATGTCCAGAAGAAAAGAGTTTAAGGGAACACTATGATTTAATTATGATTTCATAGTTATTGCTTTTGCAAGTTAAACAATGTTTTAATAAATATACTATTAGACTGTATTTTTGATTGAGTTGTTTAACCCTCAGTTTAACCAGCTTAATGGTATCTATTTACCATTCTTAAATAGTAAATAATAAAAAGTTAAAAAGATAAAACATGGAAGATTAAAAAAAACAACTTATCAACATGAATTCATTTTTTTATTTGTTATTTTCTTGTACTGATAATTTGACTAAAGGATGTAATACATTTAGTTAGCACATATAGATTGAAGTGGCTGTAAAGGCATGTATATCTTAGGATTTCAATATGTAGTTTATGAAGTTTATTTACTGGTGTAAACTAATATGCAATCTTTATAATAATTTTTATATTTCTTCCTCTCTCCCATTGCAACACCTAATAATCTTTCCTGCCTTATTTTCTTTGTTCAACAATTCTTAAGGTGGTGAATAAATGCCATCTAAGTCTAAAGTATATAATTGATAAAACTAAATAAACAAATGCATTAAAAAATAATAAATAAATAAATTCACTCAAAAAGAATGGCATCAAATCATTGGCATCAAATATATAAACATCAAAAGGTTAATGTTGATATGCGCAGTTTCAATTTGTTTTTATTTAGAGCTTAATTTATTTAGTTTAACTAATAATTTAACTAATTAAATTAGTTTAATAATTTAAAGTAAACATTTAATAATTTAATTTCAGACGGCACTTGCATCTGAAATTTCCACCAAAAATGGACATTTTTCACAGCCTCCTTTGTTCATGTTGAGATATTTCACTTTAAAGACCAGGAAAAGGACTTATTCTTTGCTATAAAAGTGATATTACTGAACATATACACTGGGTTTAAATGCCGGATTAAAATGCTCATTTCAGACGGCATTTAGATGTTTTTACATCTGAACTCTTCAAATATATGTATGTATATACAGTTGAAGTCAGAATTATTAGCCCCCCTTTGAATTTGTTTTTCTTTTTAAAATATTTCCCAAATGATGTTTAACAGAGCAAGGAAATTTTCACAGTATGTCTGATAATACTTTTTCTTCTGGAGAAAGTATTATTTCTTTTATTTTGGCTTGAATAAATTCAGTTTTAACATTTTTTTAAAATCATTTCAAGGTCAAAATTATTAGCCCATTTAATAAAAAAAAATTTTTTTCGACTGTCTATAGAACAAACCATCGTCGGAAAAAAATAAGCAGGGGGCAAATAATTCAGAGGGGCTAATAATTCTGACTTCAACTGTATATATAATACCAGTCAAAATGTCATGTTTCTTTTTTTATTTTAAAAAAGATTGTTCTGTTTATCAAGGCGGCAATTATTAAATGTAAAAAAAAATAAAAGTTTAATATTTATTAACATTTTAAATAACTGCTTTCTTATTGTATGTAGTTTCAAATTAAATTATTACTCTAGTCATTATTGCTTTTACTACTATTACCATTAATAATAATATTATTATTAATAATAACAAATAATAATAATAATAATAATAATAAATATTAGAGTGATTTCTGAAGGATCATGTGACTAATGAAGCTAAAAATTCATCTTTAAATCACTGGAATAAATTATAAATTAAACTATAAACTACTTTTGAACAGTTATTTTATAGTGCAATAACATTTCACAATTTTACAATTTATACTGTATTTTTGATTAAATAAATGTAGCCTTGGTGAGCAGGAGAAGTTTATTTTAAAACATTTAAAAATTGTACTGACCCCAAACTTTTGACCGGTAGTTTATGTATTTAATTATATATATATATATGTAATAACATTTTATTTAAAAATGTCATCCGCTCTCACTTTGTAACCTATAATTAGCACAGTTTTTTTTTATTTCCTTCATGTCCTATTTTATGAGGAATAAACAAAGCAAAAACTATGACAACGGAAAATAAAGCGGCACCTTTTTATCCCGACAGACCAGATGCTGTCCTTGCAAATATATTTATTTACTCTATAAATCATCACAATTAAACATCATAAGTAGGCCATCATAATTAATTGGTCTAGTGAGAGTTGGCGTGACAGGCAGGCACCGTGGTGGGGAAACTGAAGCGGCTTCACCCACACAGCTCCATCCATCTCCACACACAGCCGCAGCTAAAGACAATGACACAGAACACAGCCAACAGACCGCCTGTCATCACAAACTCCAAACCCTCAGCTCTAAAACAGCGCAATCCATATTGTCATACTGAAACGTCTAGTTACATAACAGGACGATCTAAACAGGGAGAAACTAATTCTGCTTTGATTAGTATAGAAAATTTTGCTCCCTCACTTAAAGAGCTTTACGTTTTTTTGCCAAAATACTATGAAATTACAGAATGCTTACTGATGTTATCAGATGTTTCATGTTTTTAATATTTATTTTTAGTTTTAATATTTTCTTAAGTTTTAAAAAGAGCTAAGAATGACATTTTCTGTAGAATAACAACAAATGAAAACATTTGCTAACATCTGGCCATTGGTCATTTTCTAAAAAAGAAATTACAATGCTTACATCTGAAATGTTATCAGACCAAAAAAATATTTATACTCAAACCCATGATAATTAATTATATAACTAATAAATCAAGGAAAATGTAGAATTTTCAAAGGTTTTCTGAATTATTTCCCCCCCATAGATTTAAATGTTAGATAAACTATATTTTGCATTAAAAAATTATATAATATGATATAATGAAGTATAAAAATATATAAAACTATGCACTCCCTTTAAGAAGTGGCATAACAATTTATCATATATTTAAATACAAACATATACAATTTATCCTGACCAAAACTTGTATATATCATTCATTCATTTTCTTTTCGGCTTAGTCCCTTTATTAATCAGGGACTGAGCCGCAGCGGTATGAACAGCCAACTTATCCAGCATATGTTTTACGCAGCGGATGCCCTTCCACCTGCAACCCATGACTGGGAAACACCCATACACTCTCATTCACACACATACACTACGGCCAATTTAGCTTATTCAATTCACCTATAGCGCATGTCTTTGGACTTGTGGGGGAAACCGGAGCACCCGGAGGAAACCCACGCAAACATGGGGAGAACATGCGAACTCTGCATAGAAATGCCAACTGACCCAGTCGAGGCTCGAACCAGCGTTAATTAAAAGAATTTGTTAATTAATTATGTATTTAACTACATTATCATTTTCTTTTAAGAAGTATTTAATAAAGCAATGAGGTATAGAGTAACAATGAAGACATCTGTCTATGTTTCAAAAAATTTTTAAGAATACTATAAATAAATAAATAAATAAATAAATAAATAGGAACACAAAACTATTTTAAAAATGTTGAAAAGTTTCTTAAGCCCCAGATCAACATTATTGTTGATTTGGTGCATCAAAATATGTTAAAATAACCTTTAGTCATTTTAATTTCTAATAATATTTCACAACATCTCTGTTTTAACCTCCATTTTAAATAAAGGTGTAAATCATAACTTTATGAATGTTAGTCTATATACAGTATGAACCCTGAAAACCATGAACTTTACAACCACAAAGACTAAACAGTCACTGATGCTCACAGGAGAGACGTGTTGACACTTTAGAACTACATACTAAAAGCACAATGGTATTCAGCATACAGTAATTATTTTTGTCTTATTCTTAATACTTTTTTATATACTTCATATTTATTTCTCTTTTTTTAAGGAATATTTTTTTAATAAAAAATTATAATACAAAATACAATAACACACTGGAACTTAAATGAACAGTTGACTGGTCGCATATTTCCTTACAGGTCACATTACAAGATACATATAAAGATGAGTTTACACTGCGTAAAACCATGAGTGCAATTCATTTCTCCCAAAATTGCAGGTATTTGTCCATTTGTAGTTTTAAAGAAAAAGCCATCCTCTCAATATTTTGAATGTTAGATACGATATCCAACCATTCAGATTTTGTAGGGGGTTCCAGTTGTAGCCAATTTCGAGTTACAGTTTTCCTACTGGATGCTAGAAGTATTCATAAATACTCATCTTTTACCATTGAGTTGGCAGAAATATTTCTTATTCTTAATAGTTTGCCTTAAAAAAACTGTCTGAAATAATACAGTCAACACAGGAGCCTTTCCCAACTTCATACACACAGACACAAACAGATCGTGGCTGTCCTTCAAAGCCTTCTATCTTGCCTTTCCCTGTTAATGAATTCTCTGTGCTCTGTCTCTGTGTCACACACACACACACTGAAACACACACGCCAGAATACTCCATGCTACTTTCAATCTCTGGCATCTCATTGTGCCCTTATCCCTTAGATGTCCTCTCCTTCTTTCCGTCTCCTCATCGTGTCTCTGATTAAATCCTATACCTCGACACCACACACACACACCTTCCACACACTCCTCCTTTTCTCTTTCTCCTAATGACATGGGCAGCACATTGTTTCCCCATGCTTAGAAGAAGTTGCGTTTCAAGCAATAAATCTCTCCCGCGCAGTTAGCAGAAGGTCACCAAGGGCCTGGATGCAAAACATAATGAGAGTGAGCACAAGGCAAAAGTTGTCTTCTCCTAAGAGCAAAGGTGCTTTCGGTAAAAACGCCAAAGTGAGACGGTCTTTTAAAAGGAGAAAGGAGAGGTCACCTTTATCTGGAAGAATGGATGACCTGCGATATCCATCTTTTGATCGGGGAGGGAAACAGGTGTGATTGTGTTGTGAATTATTTAAAAGACATTCCAGGAAGGATCTGTTTCCTAATGCAAACAAGACAAGAGCTTTAGAAAGCTATTTTCATTCCACTTCGATCAAAAAACTGTTTGTACTGCATGTGCAAGACACCGTTTGCCTTCACGCATGGACTATGCATGAACGATGTCCTCGAAAAATGACACCGCAGTACAGCCACTTGCGCTTTAAAGTTAGTGTAACAGTGCATGCGAGCGATCAGGAAATTCCAGGCTGCATTTACATTTAGACAAGAGTCAAAATTTGCAAACGTCCCGTTTTAATGTAAGTGATGTCTACAGCCGAGGAGAGGCGGAGAGATTTATTGGCTTAATTTGCTGACCTCTAGCACGTGGATCTTGAGGGCAGCGCGAGTGTGAATCGGCAGCCGCCGGTGCAAGTGGGTCTGCGAGGAGCGACGGAAAGGGGGAAGGGGGTTCAAGGTCAGCCCGTTTTAGCTAGGTCAAGTTCAGCCTGCCTCCCTTATGCATTCAATTACACAGTCACCTGACACTAAATTAGCATGACAACCTAATTTACCTTTTCACCCCGTTCGAGTGTACGTTCTTCCCTAGCTCTTCCTCAGACCACTGAAAAACACTGACTAACAGACGGGGAAAGCGATCGCTTGGTCAGCACAAGCCCAGTGACTCAAGACCAATAATATTTTCAAAATGTCTGACTATATTAATTATTGAGGAATTGGAAAATGGCCTCAATCAGGTCCTTAAGTCCATACTCAATCCCATTAAGCTCTATCAGTGCAGGGGCGCTGGAGGTGCGGCGTTTGGTAATGAGTGGAACCTTCACGCCTGCAGGCTGACCTAATGAAGTGCTGCCTACTTAGACCAGCTCCGCACCGCCAGAGCACATGAAACAAAAGACAGGCAACCATAAAAAGCAACTGTAAAAAGGAAAATTAATCCCAGTCTGTGGAGCCTGTTCTCATCGCTGACCTTGTTACCGTACATGGTTGGATGTGGCCTTGTGTTGAGGTGGTGGGCCCGAGTGGGGAGTAGATGTATCATAATATGAGATGAAGGCAGTTGAACATGAAGCACAAAGGTACTAGGCATAGAAAATCAGGGGAACACTGAAAGTGTGTAAATCTGTGAATTGTAGGACTCATTTTAATCTTTTAATTGTGTCTTCTGGTTCAAGTTTTTTAACCTTTTGTTGCCAGATGGCCAAATATCAATTTTGTATCCTAGAGTAATTAATAATAAAAAAAATGGCTGTGGTCTCTGCTATATATATTCTAGAAATGTCTTTCTAAAAATATCAAGAGTGCCACAGCCTAAAAATATGCAAAAATCCAAGAAAAAAATCATATTTGAAGTACCAATTTCTTGTAAATATGCAAACAGTGCTGTGTAAACAGATTATTTACAAATTTTGGTCTGTTAATGACAGCAAACCACACACACGACACATGAAATACACTAAAACTGGGCAGTTAATGCTTTAAACAGTTTTTAAAAAAACATAACAGTAATTTGAAGGAAAACATTGACACTTTGAAAAAAGAAAAAAACAGAACTGAAATGAAATTAAAGTACTGTATGAAGAATAAAGTTGAGTTAATTTGCTTGCGGTGAAATTCTTTTTATTATATTTATATTGAGGCATTTATTTTTATGCTTCTAATGAAATAACATTCAAACCCCTAGCATCATTCACATCAATGGATTTGCTCTTCAGTGTTAGGACTTTCAGCAGTGAAAATTAAACCACACTGAATTGAACTAAACTGAAGTTAAACTCTGAAAACTGGACTGACGCCGTTTCAATTTACTATAATCTTCTATGTTAAGCTGCTTTGACACAATCTACATAGTAAAAGTGCTATAGAAATAAAGATGAGTAGAAAATTTTTATTAATTCAAGTTGGAGGCTAGTCAGAGCTAAGTTTTTAGATTGTAATTGTTAGTTGATCCACAATATTTTGAAAATTTAGTTTTCAACTCATTTCTAATAACTGATTTATGTTATCTTTGCCATGATGACAGCACATAATATTTTACTAGATATTTTTCAAGATAAAAGTATTCAGCTTAAAGTGCAATTCAAAGGCTTAATTAGGGTAATTAGGCAAGTATAACAGTAGTTTTTTTCTGCAGACAATCAAAAAAAACATATTGCTTTAGGGGGCTAATAATATTGATCTTATAATAGGTTTAAAAATTTAATATTTAAAATTTAAATTTAAATATTAAAACCTGCTTTTATCCTAGCCAAAATAAAACAAATAAGACTTTCTCCAGAAGAAAAAAATATTATAGGAAATACTGTGAAAAAATCCTTGAAATTCCTAAAATAATTTAGGAAATATTTATTTTTTTAAAATTCACAGGAGGGCCAATAATTTTGACTTTAACTGTATATCGTTTTGAATAATCGTGATTACAATTATGACCAAAATAATCCTGATGATGATTTTTCCTTTTTTTGTCCATTTTTTTAATGCCATGCAATCTACTCGTGCTACTTATGCGATCAACTGGTAGATCGTGATCGACATATTGGGCACACATGATCTAGATTTTCAAGAAGGTTGTCCTAAGCTGGGGTTATCTGTGCCTAGCAAAATATTTATTCAAATATAGTATAAAACCTACTGTTGAAGTGATAAACATAGAAGTAAAGGAGCTGAGCAAATACATAAGGTTTAGGTGACTTGTTAACTTTATTCTGTTAAGAAATCTGGATTTTGCATCCCATAGGACAGTGTTTCTGTACACAATGTGAATCATTTCCAGTTCCAAACAGACAGGCTCTTGCCCTTCACAAGGTACAGTAACTTCACTCTCATGAACCAATAGCCGTGGCTATGCTATATCGGGATGGTACAGCGTACATCATCCTCCGAAACCTAGCCTCACACCAAGACACAATCAATGGTGTGTTCCTCTGAGTTCTCTCCTGCGCTCTTTGTTTCAGTTGAAACTTAGTGTGCGAGCACAAACCGTCCTCCCTCATTGATCAGAAATTCAATTCAAAAGTCTATAAATAAAAATAAATGAGCAGTAGTTGCCCGGTCCCTCCCAGAAGGTGCCAGCTGTATGGAAATCAAATCTATAATCCTTCAACTGCCGACAGGAACGCATCCAATAATGGCCCAAGCCAAATAATTCACATGCAAGAATTGAATGTCGCAGAATTAAATGAATTCTGTAATAATGGAACGAGCGCCTTAGCTTGAAAGCGCCGCTCGCAATTTCTCATACATGACTAGTTTAAGAAGAAAGATGGAACGAGAGAGGGATCGTGGAGAGAGGGGGGAAAAGATGGCTAAATCTAAATTAAGATGTTAGATGTGTAGTTTCCAATAGGACCTTGACATAACTGTTGACCTACTCATGACACGATCACAGTGCCGAGGATTTGGAATTCTATTAGTATTACCAATGGAAAAAAAAGTCAAGGAGTCATCAGGAAAGCAAATCTATAGCCTCTACTCTAGCAGACAATTACTGTTGTTAAAGTAGAATTAGATGGGTATTGACAATGAGAGGAGGAATGGGATTAGGCTGACAGGGCCACTGCGCTGAGGTGAGGGTGAGAGAGAGAGAGAGAGAGAGGGAGAGAAAGAGAGAGACAGAGAGAGAGAGAGAGAGAGAGAGGGGGAGGGAGAGAGAGAGAGAGAGAGAGAGAGACAGAGAGAGACAGAGAGAGACAGAGAGAGACAGAGAGAGAGAGAGAGGCGTTTCATAAACTTCAACTTGCAGGTCCATGTTTTCATTTTGATTATGTCTGTTTAAATATATGGAACTTCTTGTTGATTATAATCATTAAATCATTTCTAAATAAGATTATATTGATTTAATTATATTATATTATTTTGAAAACAGCATGTGAAGAATTAGTCAAACTTTCAGTCATTTAGTCATGACGTAATCCAATCCGGAAGGTTTAAACTCCTTACTGTTGGTCCCCTTGGGAATTTCTGCTCACTCTGACATTGAATCTTACATAAAGAGTACAAATACAACAAGAGTGTAAGTTAATGTACTTGAAATACTTAAATAATTTGACAAAAGCTGTCCTTATTGAACACTTGTTAGACAACATTTCCAAATAAATTGTTTTGCGGTGTACATTATCATGAACCATACAAAAAGGTTTGAATTATAAACTATAGTTGGAAACAATAGTTAACAGGAGCAATGAACAGACCTTCTATAGCATTTGTTATTCTTATGTACTAATACAATTTTAAGATTAAAGATTAATCGATCATACGCATCTGTTAACTCTTATGTACAGTTGGGGATGTTTTCATCCATTCTGGGGTGATTTTGCGTCTTAATTTAGCCATAGCGTTTTCTGTGTTTCAGCTAGCAGAATGATTTTTGTTGACAAAATTTTTTGTTGAGAAAATGCTTTGAATTAAAAAAAACCTCAACAATACACTCTAGCCAAATAGGGTATATACCGAGCTAGTATTTTTCCCATACTTATAAACTTCAGGTGACCTGTTATTGTGAGTTTTATTGTGAGTTTACAGCATCGATGTTGTAATGTGATTAAAATACATTCAGTTAAATAAACTTTGGCATTCATTTAATTGTTCAAGCGTAAAACGAGACAAAAGGCTGTTTACTCGCACGCGACCGTCAGAATCGGCAGGCTAGCGCAGAAGCTCCATTGAATATAATGGGGTAAAATAAATGCACATATTATAAAGACATGGCGGGGGAAATGTTATTTAATGCAGTGCTTCGTGTACAATCTGAGACCCACTTTATATCAGATATCACTCAGCTAGTGGAGTTTGCTGATTTAAAAAAAAAACTGACCTTAAATGCGACGAATTTTGTA